>NW_026779433.1:0-103324 GCF_030144855.1 Hypanus sabinus
AGCCGAAGCCGAATCACACTTTCCAGCGTGACACACTGCATTCAGAGAAAGCTGCTAATATAAACTATCCCACCGCATAGCAGTAGAAATCTAAACCCGGGTATTACACCTCTATCAGGTTTGGATTGTGTCCCCTCCTCTCACCCTTTCTAGAGTCCACAGTCAGCTCTCTGGTCTCACTGACGTTCAGTGCAAGGTTATTGCTACGACACCACTCGACTAGCTGGTAAATCTCGCTGCTGTAACGCTCTCCTCACCATCTGAGGTTCTGCCAACAATGGTTTTATCATCGGCAAATGTATAGATGGCATTTGAGCTGTGCCGAGCCACAAAGACATGGGTGTCGAGAGGGTAGAACAATGGGCTGAACACACATCCCTCTGGTACGCCAGTGATGACTGTCAGCGAGGTGGGGATGTTATTTCCAATACCCACGGATTTGGTCTTCCGATTGGGGAGTCGAGGATCCAGTTACAGAGGGAGGTTCAGAAGCAGCAATCACAAATCAAAAGCTTTGTCCACACTTTCTCTCCCTATCGGACAGACGATACAAATCCCTGAAACCACATCCCAGCTGGCCGAAGGACAGTTTCTATACCACTACCGATAGACCATTCTGAACATCAGACACGCATTGCAAACTCCTCTTGATGTGTTGTGGGGGCATTCTGACCGGTCACATCAGACACGTATTGCAAACTCCTGTCGATGTGTTGTGGGAACATTCTGACCGGTCACATCAGACACGTATTGCAAACTCCTGTCGATGTGTTGTGGGAGCATTCTGACCGGTCACATCAGACACGTATTGCAAACTCCTGTCGATGTGTTGTGGGAACATTCTGACCGGTTACATCAGACACGTATTGCAAACTCCTGTCGATGTGTTGTGGGAACATTCTGACTGGTCACATCAGACACGCATTGCAAACTCCTGTCGATGTGTTGTGGGACCTATTCTGACCAGTCACATCAGACACGTATTGCAAACTCCTGTCGATGTGTTGTGGGAGCATTCTGACCGGTCACATCAGACACGTATTGCAAACTCCTGTTGATGTGTTGTGGGGGCATTCTGACCGGTCACATCAGACACGTATTGCAGACTCCTGTCGATGTGTTGTGGGAGCATTCTGACCGGTCACATCAGACACGCATTGCAAACTCCTCTTGATGTGTTGTGGGAGCATTCTGACCGGTCACATCAGACACGTATTGCAAACTCCTGTCGATGTGTTGTGGGAGCATTCTGACCGGTCACATCAGACACGTATTGCAAACTCCTGTCGATGTGTTGTGGGACCATTCTGACCGGTCACATCAGACACGTATTGCAAACTCCTGTTGATGTGTTGTGGGAGCATTCTGACCGGTCACATCAAACACGTATTGCAAACTCCTGTCGATGTGTTGTGGGAGCATTCTGACCGGTCACATCAGACACGTATTGCAAACTCCTGTCGATGTGTTGTGGGAGCATTCTGACCGGTCACATCAGACACGCATTGCAAACTCCTCTTGATGTGTTGTGGGAGCATTCTGACCGGTCACATCAGACACGTATTGCAAACTCCTCTTGATGTGTTGTGGGAGCATTCTGAACGGTCACATCAGACACGTATTGCAGACTCCTGTCGATGTGTTGTGGGAGCATTCTGACCGGTCACATCAGACATGCATTGCAAACTCCTCTTGATGTGTTGTGGGAGCATTCTGACCGGTCACATCAGATACGTATTGCAAACTCCTCTTGATGTGTTGTGGGAGCATTCTGACCGGTCACATCAGTCACGTATTGCAAACTCCTGTCGATGTGTTGTGGGACCATTCTGACCGGTCACATCAGACACGTATTGCAAACTCCTGTCGATGTGTTGTGGGACCATTCTCACCGGTCACATCAGACACGTATTGCAAACTCCTGTCGATGTGTTGTGGGAGCATTCTGACCGGTCACATCAGACACGTATTGCAAACTCCTGTCGATGTGTTGTGGGAGCATTCTGACCGGTCACATCAGACACGTATTGCAAACTCCTGTCGATGTGCTGAGGAGCATTCTGACCGGTCACATCAGACACGTATTGCAAACTCCTGTCGATGTGTTGTGGGAGCATTCTGACCGGTCACATCAAACACGTATTGGAAACTCCTGTCGATGTGCTGTGGGGGCATTCTGACCGGTCACATCAGACACGTATTGCAAACTCCTGTCGATGTGTTGTGGGACCATTCTCACCGGTCACATCAGACACGTATTGCAAACTCCTGTCGATGTGTTGTGGGAGCATTCTGACCGGTCACATCAAACACGTATTGCAAACTCCTGTCGATGTGTTGTGGGAGCATTCTGACCGGTCACATCAGACACGTATTGCAAACTCCTGTTGATGTGCTGAGGAGCATTCTGACCGGTCACATCAAACACGTATTGCAAACTCCTGTCGATGTGTTGTGGGAGCATTCTGACCGGTCACATCAGACACGTATTGCAAACTCCTGTCGATGTGTTGTGGGAGCATTCTGACCGGTCACATCAGACACGCATTGCAAACTCCTCTTGATGTGTTGTGGGAGCATTCTGACCGGTCACATCAGACACGTATTGCAAACTCCTCTTGATGTGTTGTGGGAGCATTCTGAACGGTCACATCAGACACGTATTGCAGACTCCTGTCGATGTGTTGTGGGAGCATTCTGACCGGTCACATCAGACACGCATTGCAAACTCCTCTTGATGTGTTGTGGGAGCATTCTGACCGGTCACATCAGATACGTATTGCAAACTCCTCTTGATGTGTTGTGGGAGCATTCTGACCGGTCACATCAGTCACGTATTGCAAACTCCTGTCGATGTGTTGTGGGACCATTCTGACCGGTCACATCAGACACGTATTGCAAACTCCTGTCGATGTGTTGTGGGACCATTCTCACCGGTCACATCAGACACGTATTGCAAACTCCTGTCGATGTGTTGTGGGAGCATTCTGACCGGTCACATCAGACACGTATTGCAAACTCCTGTCGATGTGTTGTGGGAGCATTCTGACCGGTCACATCAGACACGTATTGCAAACTCCTGTCGATGTGCTGAGGAGCATTCTGACCGGTCACATCAGACACGTATTGCAAACTCCTGTCGATGTGTTGTGGGAGCATTCTGACCGGTCACATCAAACACGTATTGGAAACTCCTGTCGATGTGCTGTGGGGGCATTCTGACCGGTCACATCAGACACGTATTGCAAACTCCTGTCGATGTGTTGTGGGACCATTCTCACCGGTCACATCAGACACGTATTGCAAACTCCTGTCGATGTGTTGTGGGAGCATTCTGACCGGTCACATCAAACACGTATTGCAAACTCCTGTCGATGTGTTGTGGGAGCATTCTGACCGGTCACATCAGACACGTATTGCAAACTCCTGTTGATGTGCTGAGGAGCATTCTGACCGGTCACATCAGACACGTATTGCAAACTCCTGTCGATGTGTTGTGGGAGCATTCTGACCGGTCACATCGGACACGTATTGCAAACTCCTGTCGATGTGTTGTGGGAGCATTCTCACCGGTCACATCAAAGACTCGTGTGGAGGCTCCAATGCCCAGTATAGCAAGAGACCTCAGAGCGATGTCACCTCAGCCAGTCCGTCACGAAGGATCCCGTCCACAAGGTCCATTGACTGTTGTCCCACTCCCATCAGAGAGGAGTCTTTGTAGTATCCACAACCAGAGATACCTTCCTCAGACAGTGAGGCTGGTCAACACGTCCAACCACTGACCCACACCGTCACTCACCTACCACCACGTCTTAAATATCTTCTGTCAGATTCACCGTTCAAAGGAGATCTATTACCAAAAACATATGTGTCACCATACACTGCAGGGAAATTAAACTTCTTGTACGCATTCATAGAAAAAACGCAATGCCATCAATTGAAAACAGTACACGACAGCAACTGACAAGAGAATAACTGGCAAATGACAACAGACTGTGCAAGGACAAAAATAAAATACTAATTATCATCTCTTTTATTCTCAGCTCAAGTTGGTAAAACCTGAGGTACGGGCATAGCCGATCACACCCATTTCTCAATTCCTGGACGCTTTCGGGCTATTCTGGTGTGTTCAGTATTGCGGCTTTCTGGAGACTCTCTGGGTCGATCTTTCGTTCAATTTTGATGGTGTGTACTTGTTATTAGAATTGCATATGCTCAGGCGGAGTACTGAATCCAGTTTGCGTTGACGGAAATGTATGCTCAGAGGTTTTATCTGACTGTTGAGTGGGTATTTATGCCTGTTATTCTTCTTTGACCTTCTGACGTGGTGGCTTTTCACTGAATCAGTAAAACCCGGCGCGATGCGTCAGGGTGAGAGGCGATCGGATGAGATCATCGTTTGAAAGTCTAATGGGCGTGAAGAATGAAAAAGGATTTGGTGGGAGGTCACGTGGTGGGTCACTGCGGCACTGGGGGGAGGGGCGGGAATAGAACGGGGCATTGTAATATGGCGAGGCATTTTCACCAGACTCAGATTCTGATGTTCCGCTCACTTCAATGCATTATGGAGGAAGGGAAAGCAACCTGAACTGTGGTTTAGAGAACAGTTTGGACGGGCCACAGATAACAGCTAACTGTTAGCGAATTTAGCACTGGAGAAAGGAAAACATATCAGTAAACAGAAAGCAAACTACGTCTGTAGCTCGAATTCTACCGCAGAAGAAAAGGTATGGAAAATAAGTTCTGATTTAATTAAAGGGATATGATCTTTGTAAAGGTAAGGTAAATGTAACTGTGCTTTAAGGTTTGAGCTGGGAAGCAGGCAATCGGTGGAGATCTGCAAGGAACACAATGAATGTGACTGTCTGTGAAGATCCATTCGCTTGCTCTGTACCAGGTCGAATTCCGGCAGCGGCAAGATTTGCCCAGGTATGAACAGAGTGTGATCCGGAAACGGCAGAGTGGGTATCGAGAGAGAGAAAATACTCCTGATGGAGGACAGATCACAGGATCGAAAAAGGCAAATCGGCTAGGCACTAAAATGTCAAGCCAGCATTGTCGAAGTACACAGCTGTGATAATGCTCCCATCTCGTCTCCAGTACGATGTACAGCCAGACATTATTTTGTGTGACTCCTTTAATCACTGTATTGGCCGGGGAGGGGGGGGGCGACATGAGGGGGCTGGTCCGGAAACACTGAGCTGTCTCTGGCTGTCCTCAATTCTTTTGTTCATTGATGAAGCGCTTGAGCGAGGTCACCGGGAATTTCAGTGCGTTTATGAACTGCTCCCGGAACCTGGACTGGGTCACCCCGTAAATAAACGTATTCGTGCAGCAACTCAAATTCTGCAACATGTATCCAATTGCATAGAGGATAAACTCAGAATCCGTATAGTTATTGGCATCTGTTGCCCCAACATTATACTTAAAGAAATTTATAACAGTGGCCAGCCATAGAAGGATAAAGCTGCCGGATATGGCGAAGAGTAAGATGATAGACCTCCTCCTGCTCTCCATCTCCGGGTCAGTCTGATTTTCCCCCTTCCTCTTCCCTCTCAGTCCTTCGCGTATTCGACTGGCCATTATAATGTGTCTGACCGTCAGGGTGTTGAGGAGCAAAATGGCAGCGACCGGGATCAACGGGGTTAAACTCTTGTCCAATCTGTCAAATGCGACCCAGCCGTGCTCAGTGTAATAACTGGGGTTCAGTTTACAAAACCAGAGAACCCCATTGACCAGCTCACCCGCTTTGTGTATGAAGTAGAACGGTACGTTTTTCAAAAAGATCACAATGCAAGTTGACGACAAGACCAAGGCCGCCATTTTGCCGGTGCAATAATTTGCTTTCAGTTTCCGGCAACAAATAGCAACAAACCGATCGAAGGTGAAAGTGACGGTGAACCAGACAGAACAGTCTCTGGAAGCACATTGCAGAACAAAAATTATACTGCACAAGGGGTAAATCTCGAGAAATGAACGCGAGATGTAATAACGAATCTTTTTCATAACCGCAATAACGACGGTGAGTAGATCCGCCACTGCCATGGCTACGAGATACCGACTGGTGCATCTGGAGAGGCCGCAATTTCCTCGAGATAGGATCACAATCGCCACCAAATTAACTGCAGAGTGGGCAAGCAGAAAGATCTGATTTACTGCTCAGATACATTCCCTATCAGGAATTAGCAAGTATCGATTGGAAATAAAAACGATATTATCGTTGACAAATAAAACGGGGAGAATGGCGAAAACATTATAAAAGCTGAACTATGACTTCCAGTTCGAATAGAAGAATGAATTCGATATTGAAGGTAATTGTTCTTAGTCAAGTGACCGTAATTAAAACATTTTCATTGCTGCCGGATGTCGCTGAAACTTTCTTGACCTGCTAACTAAATAACCTATAATCGATACAGCGCGATAATATGACGTCAGTGAGGGAAGACATCCGGAATCGCAACAATCTCTTTCTTTCCTTCCTTCCTTCACTCCCCGATCTAGATCACACCTTGTGGAATCTGCGATTGGTGACTTCCGGTATCGACCAGGTCTGCTGCAGTTTGCAGAAATAAAGCTAAACCAATTTGATGATCAAACTGACCTGGAGAAAGTTCAAAATAACACCAAAACAATTAAACTGTTGATTATCAAACACTCAGTTTAAAGGACATTGATGACGCCGTTTATCAGAATACGCGAAATCCCTGTACAACTAAACAGGATTAAAATCTGAAAGCGATTTCTTTGATCAGGATGGAGAAACAATAACTGGTGTTGAAGAGCACAGACAAAACGCTGGAGGAAGTCAGCAAGTCGGGCAGCAGCGATGGAGGGGAATAAACAGGCTTTTGTTAAACTTGGGTTTCCATGATTCCCGTCCTATTGCTCGTCTTCACCTGGAATGAATGTGTGTGAACTTCGGCATTTTTCACAACAACACGACACCGGTCACACTGAAATTGTGATCAAATCCTCAGATCACAGTGCGGCTGAATGGAGAAGGAATGTGAGGCATGAGAATCACAGAGAAAATGCAAACGGAACGGATGTCGGTGAAATTTTCTTGATCTACTAACTAAATAACGTATAATCGATACAGCGCGATAATATGACGTCAGTGAGGGAAGACATCCGGAATCGCAACAATCTCTTTCTTTCCTTCCTTCCTTCACTCCCCGATCTAGATCACACCTTGTGGAATCTGCGATTGGTGACTTCCGGTATCGACCAGGTCTGCTGCAGTTTGCAGAAATAAAGCTAAACCAATTTGATGATCAAACTGACCAGGAGAAAGTTCAAAATAACACCAAAACAATTAAACTGTTGATTATCAAACACTCAGTTTAAAGGACATTGATGACACCGTTTATCAGAATACGCGATATCCCTGTACAACTAAACAGGATTAAAATCTGAAAGCGATTTCTTTGATCAGGATTGGGAAACAATAACTGGTGTTGAAGAGCACAGACAAAACGCTGGAGGAAGTCAGCAAGTCGGGCAGCAGCGATGGAGGGGAATAAACAGGCTTTTGTTAAACTTGGGTTTCCATGATTCCCGTCCCACTGCTCGTCTTCACCTAGAATGAATGTGTGTGAACTCCGGCATTTTTCACAACAACACGACACCGGTCACACTGAAATTGTGTCAAATCCTCAGATCACAGTGCGGCTGAATGGAGAAGGAATGTGAGGCATGAGAATCACAGAGAAAATGCAAACGGAACATTTAAGTCTAAAGCCTCTGACGTTCATGACCAGTGATTCCAGAGAATGAAATAACACACGATCCCATCAGACAGACAGAAATCATCATGCTGATTGTCTCGCTGTTCACTGTAACGTTACACGACATTATGAGATATTCTGAAACCATATTTGATTTCTGTGCCACCGACAGGCAATTTCATTAAAACAGCTTCCGTCTTTCATCAAGTCGCATATCATTACCATCAATGATAGAGCTGCGCTCAGCGTTCATGACTTTTGTTAAAACATGACCCAACACTCAACATTGCTTACCAGGTACACCGATAGCCACAATGACCAGATAGTATGTATTCCTGATGCGGAGAAATGTTTCCAGCATTTTCTGAGTGAGCCGATGAGAGGATTTCAGCAGCCGACAGTCCTTGCGAATGTAAATCAGTGGGAGAAATCTTCCTTAACCCTGAATTTATACACCTGCTGATCTCCACGGATGCGTCAGATCGATCATGAAAATAAATAACAGATTTAACAGGATGGAATATCGTGGCTGTGTCAGTGGGTGAAATATCAGCTGTCATATAAATAGTTTGTAATATTTAATTGGAAATCCCCAGAGTACCGACAGAACTGATTAAACTATTTGGTGTTGTAATGAAACTTTCTCTCTACGGTGAGGTAATTGTCCAAAGGGAGGTGGGCATGCCCACCCCTTTCCCTGTGAAATGTTTACCTCCTTGCTACCGGCCTCTGAGGGCACAGAGGGTAGTGGATTTTCTCTTTACTGGAGGCGGACCTGGTAAAATGAAGTGAGCTCTTTTACGCAGATTGGAGTTCATTCCCCGGCATAAACTCGACAGCTCCCCGATATCGGAAAAGGATAAAGCCCGATGTTCTCACATTCGAACTGATCTCCTGTTGTAAATGACATCTTCCATGGTGTAAAGGTGGACTGGTCAATGAAAACGCTCCTCAGACAACGCAGGGTTTAAATACAGCTGACACTGTGATGTTGTTCCACGCCAAACTCGTGTGGCTGAGAATGACATGAGGCCGCCCAACTCACTGAGCGCTTCACACAGATCATTTCTGCAAACTGACAACATGCCTCACATATTCACTGTTTCACATAGTTTTCTGAAAAAGAAAATCATTTGGACTCGATGGGCGTGTGAAAATTTCGAACAAAGAACATAAACTCTACAACGCATTACACGCTCTTCGGCCCCCGATGTTGTGGGATCATTCAACCTACTATTAAGATCAATCTAACCCCACTTTCCAACATAACGCTGTATTTTTCTGTCATCCATGTTCCTTTCTTATTGTATCAGCCTTTACCATTCAGTAACCGGTTACAGACCATTCTATGAAGTACGGCACAAATATAATTAAGTGATGGAAAATAAACTTTACAGTGCTTTAAACAGAAAGTTATAATTGTCAAAGTTAACCATAAAATCTCAATAATTTTCTACAGTGATTTATTATTTATATTTTTCTTTAATGTGACCCAGGAGTTCACTGGAAACCCGCAGTCCCCTGGTTTGAAAATACAACGGTAGCCATCCGTCAATCTTTCAGAACCTCACCCGTGGTTCACAATGGCACAACAGTCTCGGTCAATCCTACAGAAATCTCCTCGTTTGATTGTATTATTAATCACTAAATTCAACCACATTTAGGTCAGTCAGAACCTACACTTGAAAACACTTTGCCGACTACCGGATTAGTCGCCACCTTCCTACTGACCCCGAACTGTCTCTTCAGTATCCATACACCCGGTTCCTAACCGATCTCCAGCGATGATTTAAACATCTGAGCCAGGGCCTCGGCAATCTCGTCCCATGCGTCCCTCATCAGCCCGTGTTACTCAGAATCAGAATCTGTTCATTGTCAGTCAGTAATCAAACTGAAATAAATGGGAACATATAAAGAGACTGAGTGATTATCAACAGAACGGGGACAGCAGGAATGACCACTGAACGCGCGTTCAGTCGGGGTGTTACACCTGATCGACCGTTCAGGAGCTGAATCACAAGAGGAAAGAGGCTCCGGCGATGCCGAAAATTCCAGCCTCTGTTGGGGATTTATCGATCTTTACGGTCGACAATGCAACAGCTTTACTCGTGAGGACCAGAATTGTAATTTACCGATCACTGCGCTGAATTCTCCACTTCGTTTGGAGAACGTGGGAGTCGACCATTTTACTGTGGATTACATTAGATTTAACATCACTTCTGATTCAGAGTTATAAACACGAGCTCCTGCAGAAAAGCTTTCTTTGTAGTTGAAAATAACGGTATCTGGACCAAACATATGTTTCCCAGTCACAGTGCTTTCTATTTTACCCAAAAGAAACACATACAGAAAGTTTTATTTATTTCAAATATTATTATTTGTTTTCTCATGTCG
Organism: Hypanus sabinus; assembly: GCF_030144855.1. Classification (NCBI taxonomy): domain Eukaryota; kingdom Metazoa; phylum Chordata; class Chondrichthyes; order Myliobatiformes; family Dasyatidae; genus Hypanus; species Hypanus sabinus. Next base: position 10,122 of record NW_026779433.1, read on the forward strand.
AACGTTGTTTGATTCCCAAACGTCCCAGTAGAATCTCGAGTTCGATATTGTAAATATACATCTCGAGGTGCAGTTGTGTGGCAGGTGAAAATCATTATGGGAAACAGTTTAAGGTATTTTTTCACAGTAGAGAGGGCGAGAGAAAGGCAACAACAGATATGAAGACGGAAAAGGGGGAACGGGATTTGGTCACGTGGACCCACAGTTAGATCTCGACAGCTCAGGTCTGATTCTAGGTCTCCACCACGCTGACGCTGACCCAGAATCCCTGACGCGCTCTTCCGCTCACCGGTAACAATGTAATATCGTGGCATTTGTCCGATGTTGTTAGACTGGGAACGTGCAAAAGAGGACACGTCCATATATATGCGTCCGCCCGCGTGTGTGTCATGGTTTGTGCACATGTTGTTTATTTATCACAATCGCGTTATGCGTATCTGAGTGTTTATTTCCGTGCGTCCGTCTGTGTGTACTCCTGTGCTTACATTTCCGTGTGTAGTGTCTGGGTGTACATGTGTCTGCCCGGCCGTTTGCATGCGTAAGCGTCTCAGTGTCTTTGTACCCGTGTGACTTCTGGAAATCTATCTATACTTGATCATGTAGGTCACATCGTGTGTGTTTGTGTGTACGTATGCGCGTCTGTCTCCGTTTCTGCATGTATAACTCTGTGTGTTTCCTCGGGAATGTAGTTATAAACTTGTCCGTAGCTTTATGCGGGACGGTGGGTGAGTGCGTGTATCTGCCTGCACGTAAACAACACCCGGAATGAGAAAGCCAGGCTCAGCGGAACAACCATGTTTTCTTGTCCAGCTGTGAGACAGTAACGTGACAGTAGTTGCTGTCGTCCGGTCGTCTACTTTGATCGTCATACAAATGAAGAGTGATGTGTTATCTTACTAAAGCAATCAAGAACATGTCTGAAGCAGTTGTGCTCAATAGGGTTTCTAAGTATAACTAATTATCATTTATTGATAAGGATAACAGTAATATTTGGTGAATTAGTAATTACACTGATTATAACGCTCTTGTACATTTCGATAAACAGTAAAAACATCCATAATTTATTTTTATTCTGATATGTGCGGAATTTGATACATTTGGAAGGATTCAATTTAGATAAGACAGAGGAACAATTGGTCCCGAGAAATGTGAAAGTCTGAAACTTGTGCAGCCATTTGGAGGAACTTTGACTGGGCCACATGGCCGGCCGGCTTTTTAATGCCTATTTCCGATGTAAACCCGTCCCATTCCATCACGAAACGACAGCGTTAAGCAGAAGTAAAGGAAATATAAAGCCAATTGTCTGAGCGGTACAAGAAAGCCCGTCTGCTGTCCCGGTCCCAGAACACAGTCAGGACAGTTCGGCATTCTGAGGAGATCCACACTCACGTCATTCCACACATGCGCAGTAGAGAGCCCCCCGACAAGCTGCATCACTGCTTGGTACGGAAACTGTATCACAGCGGGCAGGAAGACTCTGCAACGGTCGGTGAAAACTGGCCAATTCACCACTGGCACCGGCCGAACTGAATCAGGGACATATAGGCAGAAAGGTGCCCGTCAGTGGCCAGTAACATCGTGAAGGACAGCACATGGACTGTTTGTCCCATCCCATCGGGGAGGATGCAACGTCGAAACCACCCCGTGACCATCAGCCACAAACTAGGTAATTTCCCCCAGAAATAAGGGTGATCAACACATCCGCCCACGAGCTCCGCCAGTACTTTATTATTTCGGGCCAGACACAGCCAAACGACACTTTTTGCAGATGAAAGCAATCTGTAGATGTGATCGATCCTATGCATTGATATTTACTGTGTTGCTCTTCTGGTGTGTTTCTTTGTGTTTTTCTTCTGCTGCTTGGGGTCCGGAGTAACAAGTAATTTTGATCTCCTTACATCTGCCTACAGGGAATGACACTGCACAATCTTGAAACTTGAAATCACGAATCTTGAAATGTGACTGCTCCAAAGCATAAACAGCAAAATTGTGATCTAACATTATGGCCTCTGCTGAATTGACATTATCGCCCGCGATGGTGATTATTTTCAGCGAGTGATTATAATATCTGGAGTTCAGTATCACATCATAGCCTGGGGCCATTGGGAATTGTAATGAGTGATGAACAGACCTGATGGACAATGGGGTGCAGAGTTAACCATCCACCCCCCCCCCCCCCCGAGAACCACAGATATATTGCTGTGGCTATGTTGCTCATGATCGGGGGAGAGAGAGAGAGAGAGAGAGAGAGAGAGAGAGAGAGAGAGAGAGAGAGAGAGAGAGAGAGAGAGAGAGAGAGAGAGAGAGAGAGAGAGAGAGAGAGAGAGAGAGAGAGAGAGAGAGAGAGAGAGAGAGAGAGAGAGAGAGAGAGAGAGAGAGAGAGAGAGAGAGAGAGAGAGAGAGAGAGATGAAACACAGGCAAGAACATCTGCTACAGATAAGAGGATCAGAGAGACTGTTGATTTACTGTATTATGACTATTCCTGGATTATTTTACCTTCCACTGCAAGGACTTTACTTTGCTCGTTAACATTCCTCACGAGATAGCAGGAGTGGCCTGATTTGATGGACACGGTCATTCAGAGTTGATGGATAGCTGAGACCCCGTGAGTAGGGATAAAAGACAGGTCTGGAGAGACACCCTTCAAACACCAGTGGACACTGACTGAGTGTTGGGAACCCACAGAAAGGAGACCGAACCAGGAGATCGGTCAGTAAAGCCCACAGTGTTACAGCAGGGCCGGTGGGTACCTGTGTGTGTGTCCACTCATGTCGGAGTGACGAGTCCACCACAGAAGAACGGTCCAGATGAAGACCAGAGTGGTAATAACTGAATGGCCACAACGATACGACGGATTAAGAAAACCACTTAGTCATCGATAGAGCTTGTTTATTATTGCTTATTATTATTCCTACACTTTTAGATTTTTTACTGCGATCTTGTTTTATATGTATATGTGCATTTTTGATATTTTATTGTGTAGATTACTACTAAACACCTTTAGTTTGGTACCACCAGACTCCAACGAATTCTTCTTTCTCTGCTGGTCTGACACCCAGTTACGAGGTACGTAACAGAATAAACACTGTTTACCGTCAACTGTTTTGTCTCCTGATTAAGCGTACAATTGTGATCAGTGGCCATTTAACTGCGGCTACGAAATGCTCTCTGAACTTAGACTGTGTTACTCCATATATAAATGTGTTCGTGCACAGACTCAGGTTCTGCAACATGTATCCAAGTGCCTCCAAGATAAATTCAGAATCGGTGTAACTATTAGGATCTGTCCCTCCGACGTTATACTTGAAGAAATTGACAACAGTCGCCAACCACAAAATGATAAAGCTGCCGGATATGGTGAAGAGGAGGATTGCAGAGCGCCGCCTGCTGTCCATTTCCGGGTCACTGCAATTCTCCCCCTTTCTCTGACCCCTCAGTCCCTTACGAACCCGACTGGCCGCTAAAATGTGCTGGACCGTCAGGGCGTTAAGGATCAGAATTAGTGCGAATGGAATCAGTGGGGTTAAACTCTTGTCGAATTGGTCAAAGCTCACCCACTGGTTTTCAGTGTAATAAGCTGGATTTAGCTTACAAAACCATAAAACACCGTTAATTATCTCTCTTGGGATATGAATAAAATAGAAGGGGATATTTTTTAAACACATAATAGTGCAGGTGATCACCAGAACCAAGGCCGCAGTCTTTCCCGTGCAATAGCTGGCTTTTAACTTCTGACAACAAATGGCGACAAACCGATCGAAGGAGAAGGTGACGGTGAGCCAGACCGAACAGTCTCTGGAAGCACATTGCAGTACAAAGATGATGCTACACAAGGGATACGTCTCCAGGAAGGATCCCGGGAAATAGTACTTGGCCCGTGTGAAGAGCGCAGTGACGACAGCCGTCAGATCCGCCGCTGCCATGGCAACCAGGTAGCGCGTGGTGCACGTGAAGAGGCCGCACTTCCCCCGGGACAGGATTGCAATCGCCACTATGTTCACTGTACATCAGAGAAGAGAAAACAGGTATGGAATCAGAACTTTGTCTTATTCAAACTTTCAAATTCATTCGTAAGGCCAGTGACGTAGTGGGGGTCGAACTGGACTCTCTGACGGTGGTGTCTGAAAAGAGGGTGCTGTCCAAGTTGCATGCCATCTTGGACAATGACTCGCATCCACTCCATAATGTACTGGTTAGGCACAGGAGTACATTCAGCCAGAGACTCATTCCACCGAGATGTAACACTGAGTGTCATAGGAAGTCATTCCTACCTGTGACCATCAAACTTTACAACTCCTCCCTTGGAGTGTCACACCCTGAGCCAATAGGCTGGTCCTGGACTTATTTCCACTTGTCATGATAAACTTATTGTTATTTAATTATTTATGTTTTTATATTGTTATATTTCTTCACTATTCTTGGTTGGTGCGGCTCTAACGGAACCCAGATTCCCTCGGAATCAATAAAGTATTTCTGTTTATCTGTCTGTCTGTAAATTTATTATCAAAGAAGGTATAAATTATTCAATCTTGCTTTTTATTTGCTCGCAGGTAGCCATAAAGCAAACACATGAAAGTACGCTAAAATTAAAAATAAAAGACCAACCAAATTTGAGTCCTTAGATCATATCACCGGAGCAGCCCGGAGTAAGCCCAAGGCCTCGCTTAACCGTTCATCATACTAGAGGGCACGGAGCACAAAAGCCAGTGAAATCTTCACAACCTCATCGCTATGGACAGAGGAGTGATCATGACTGAGAACGAGCGAAATGACCTCTCGCCCCGGAACTCCACACCCTGTCTTTTCACTCGATATGGGTCGGCGTTGAAATCGACCATACAAGTATACAGCGGAAGAATCCATTGCCTTGGAGACCGCACAGGGCCACTTGTCCGAGCATCGGAACTACATCTGCACCATCCTGTAACACACCATCTCGGCTTAATCCCCAATTCGCCTCGTCATCTCTCGCCTCTTTACTGTTTGTGGCAACAATTGAACGCAGTTTGTCTTAGAAAAAAAAATCCTCAGTGATGTTTTAGTGAGATCTCTTAACTTTTCCATCACCAGTGAGCTGTCTCACCTGTTCTGTAGCGCCATCTTAACCGGAGTTGAGGGACTGTGTAGCATTTCTTCATATTCCTGCAAATTCCCGCAAGAAAAGTAATCTCAATCTGGTTTATGTCGATACCTGATAATAAATATGCTTTGAACTATGAACATTAGGATGTACAACATTTGGATTGGAAGAACTAACGTTATAAAACTGAAATTCTAGACCTAAAAAATAATGTTCTGCATGCCTTCGGCTCTCAGATCTGATCCGACGGAAGAGAAGTGCAATTAATATTTTAATTCGGAGTAGTTCGTCGGAAGTGGGTTGGAGTTATAGGCACTTGATGCTGCATGAGTGAGTGTAGAAAGGGAGGACTCTTTCCGAGTGGAAGCTGGGTAGTCATGTCATAGGAATCGGCTGTAGGAAATGTTAATGGTCAATGGATGAGTGAAATGGGCAAATAGATGGATATAGGATTGAGAAAGTGCGGCGCAGAGGACTTTCTCAGGGCTGTCCTTCACTCTCAGATGTGAAACGCAATGATAACACTGTTGTAACCTGGCTGAGAGAACAACAGAGATGGGCGGCTGAGACAGAGAGAGATATCAATGCTGTCTCCTTTCCAATTCTGGGAAAGACCCTTCGTCCGGAAACGCTCGTTCGTTTCCTATTCCCCTTGGATGCGAATGCACCTGATGGTCATTTTCCAGATTAATGCCGGTTGTTCAAATGACAACGGGCTTGATAGCATCAGCAGTCTACAAGTCCTCTTCGAAACTGACCATCTCGGGTTATCGCCAAGAAGCATTGGATGGTGAAAATTATAGACCACAAACCACCGCCTGCAGTCCATTCTGGATCGCTGCAATTCGCTCACTTTCTCTGAATCCCCCAGTCCCTTCCGGGCCCGACTGGCCAGAAGACAGGGGAGCAGCATTAGCCTATTCGACAAATCGTGGCTGCTCCGCCGGGCAAAAGGTAAAATAAAAGTTGGAAAAAAAAGATGTTGGAAGCCCGAAAAACAAACAGAAGGGCAGGCATCATGTCCCAGGAGGCAAACGGCGTTAAAGCTTCTGTAAAATAATCTTCCCTCAGATCAAGAACAGTCCATCGGATCAATATCAACAGTCCATCAGTATAACCTTCCCTCAGATCAATAACAACAGTCCATCAGTATAACCTTCCCTCAGATCAATATCAACAGTCCATCAGTATAACCTTCCCTCACATCAATAACAACAGTCCATCAGTATAACCTTCCCTCACATCAATAACAACTGTCCATCAGTATAACCTTCCCTCACATCAATAACAACAGTCCATCAGTATAACCTTCCCTCACATCAATAACTACAGTCCATCAGTATAACCTTCCCTCAGATCAATAACAACAGTCCATCAGTATAACCTTCCCTCAGATCAATAACAACAGTCCATCAGTATAACCTTCCCTCAGTTCAATAACAACAGACCATCAGCATAACCTTCCCTCAGATCAATAACAACAGTCCATCAGTATAACCTTCCCTCAGATCAATAACAACAGTCCATCAGTATAACCGTCCCTCAGTTCAATAACAACAGTCCATCAGTATAGCCTTCCCTCAGATCAATAACAACAGTTCATCAGTATAACCTTCCCTCACATCAATAACAACAGTCCATCAGTATAACCTTCCCTCAGATCAATAACAACAGTCCATCAGTATAACCTTCCCTCAGATCAAGAGCAGCTGTCCATCAGTATAACCTTCCCTCAGATTAATAACAACAGTCCATCAGTATGACCTTCCCTCAGATCAATATCAACAGTCCATCAGTATAACCTTCCCTCACATCAATAACAACTGTCCATCAGTATAACCTTTCCTCGCATCAATAACGACAGTCCATCAAGTATAACCTTCCCTCAGGTCAATAACATCTGTCCATCACTATAACCTTCCCTCGGATCAATAACAGCAGTTCATCAGTATAACCTTCTTTAATCAATAACAACGGTCCATCAGTTAAGTAGAGGAAACGTGCTGGTTTTCTGCTGTATTTTCTTCTCTCTGTGCTGACCGCAGCCTCCAATTTTATCGGTAAAATCGAGAGTCCTGCTGGTACAGACCGTAATAAAGTACGTGTCGTGAAGGGAGCCGAGACTGCACCGTGAGTATGTGAAGGAAACTCCCTACATCACTTGGCGTCTTTCACGAGGTGATACAATTCTATGAAAAAAGACAAAGTAATCATCATACATTGCAATTGATAAAGTCATTTTGGATCAAACTAGATAATGCCTGTCTATGAAATGGTTAACCCCTTGTTATTCTTGATAGCCTCTGTAAAGTGTAGTAAAGCGAAAAGAAAGATTTGTCCACAAGACGTTCGCCGGGTACCAGGCTGACACACACAACAGTCCAGAAGAGAACGACAGCTGAGGTGGCGTCTTGGGAACGACTAAAATATCAACATTTCCGCCCAGAACCCAACATTAGATGGCAGAACTCGAATTTGTGTCTGCTGCCATTTCTACACCTTGGCTAATTCTAGGTTGTTTTTTTTCAATACTGTATACATTTTCCAGGAAAATATTTACACAATTTGCTCTGAGTACTGCAGCCTGCCACTAACTTTTCAACATCCTTGCTGTCGCCTGACGGGGAGAGCAGAACTATCTTGTGTTCATGTACGTGCCTCTTGTTGGATACACAGGGGAACATATCCCTGTTTGCTTTAACTGAACCGTCAGCTGCCAGACTTTAACTCCCGTTTAATCGTGTCCTATGCAGACGCTGAGAACTCGTTGAGATCTAGATACGGAAATTCCCCAGTATTATGAGCGCAACATCGATCAGTCTCGAGACCCAATTCAAGAAAGTCAAAATTAAGCAAACGAAAGGTGGACAATTTCACCGCCTACCTAGTTATATGTCTTCATCGCGTAAGTTAATGTATCTTGTTAAAACATGCTTCATTAATCTGTATTTCCTCTGATTTAGAAGTAACACAGTTTAATGCAGTCATAACATATAATTACTTAGCAATTGTGTCCCCTCATGAAAATGAAAGGCATCAGTATTTTAGCTGAACAATTGCAGAGCAACAAAGTGGGGAATTAAAAATAAATATCTGCTGGTGCGGAAAATCGGAGTTTAAAATAAAGCAGAATATGCATTCTTTAGGTCAGACAGCAGTGGAGAACGGGACACAGAGCTACTGTTCGAGGTCTGAGAATCTTCATCAGACATACCCGGAACATTAAATGCATTTCCCTTTTCACCGTTACTTCCCGGACTGTTGACGCTTTCCAGCATTTTCTGTTTCATTCTGAGACAACGAGGTTCATGGAGATCTCAGAAGTCGCGAGAAATCAAGCTTTCCTTCACGCTTCTATGACCAGAATCAGCACATTGTGCTCAGTGCTGTTCAAGTGTATCTGTCCGTGACAATGGGAATTACACTGAGTTCTATGACCAGAGTCAGCACATTGTGCTCAGTGCTGTTCAAGTGTGTCTGTCCGTGACAAAGGAATTACACTGAGTTCTATGACCAGAATCAGCACATTGTGCCCAGTCCTGTTCAAGTGTGTCTGTCCTTGACAATGGGAATTACACTGAGTTCTATGACCAGAGTCAGCACATTGTGCTCAGTGCTGTTCAAGTATGTCTGTCCGTGACAATGGGAATTACACTGAGTTCTATGACCAGAATCAGCACATTGTGCTCAGTGCTGCTCAAGTGTGTCTGTCCGTGACAAAGGAATTACACTGAGTTCGATGACCAGAGTCAGCACATTGTGCTCAGTGCTGTTCAAGTGTATCTGTACGTGACAATGGGAATTACACTGAGTTCTGTCACCAGAGTCAGCACATTGTGCTCAGTGCTGTTCAAGAGTATCTGTCCGTGACAATGGGAATTACACTGAGTTCTATGACCTGAATCAGCACATTGTGCTCAGTGCTGTTCAAGTGTGTCTGTCCGTGACAATGGGAATTACACTGAGTTCTATGACCAGAATCAGCACATTATGCTCTGTGCTGTTCAAGTGTGTCTGTCCGTGACAATGGGAATTCAACTGAGTTCTATGACCAGAATCAGCACATTGTGCTCATTGCTGTTCAAGTGTGTCTGTCCGTGACAATGGGAATTACACTGAGTTCTATGACCAGAATAAGCACATTGTGTTCAGTGCTGTTCAAGCGTATCTGTCCGTGACAATGGGAATTACACTGAGTTCTATGACCAGAATCAGCACATTGTGCTCAGTGCTGTTCAAGTGTGTCTGTCCGTGACAATGGGAATTACACTGAGTTCTATGACCAGAGTCAGCACATTGTGCTCAGTGCTGTTCAAGTGTGTCTGTCCGCGACAATGGGAATTACACTGAGTTCTATGACCAGAATCAGCACATTGTGCTCAGTGCTGTTCAAGTGTGTCTGTCCGTGACGACGGGAATTACACTGAGTTCTATGACCAGAGTCAGCACATTGTGCTCAGTGCTGTTCAAGTGTATCTGTCCGTGACGACGGGAATTACACTGAGTTCTATGACCAGAGTCAGCACATTGTGCTCAGTGCTGTTCAAGTGTATCTGTCCGTGACGACGGGAATTACACTGAGTTCTATGACCAGAGTCAGCACATTGTGCTCAGTGCTGTTCAAGTGTATCTGTCCGTGACGACGGGAATTACACTGAGTTCTATGACCAGAGTCAGCACATTGTGCTCAGTGCTGTTCAAGAGTATCTGTCCGTGACAATGGGAATTACACTGAGTTCTATGACCTGAATCAGCACATTGTGCTCAGTGCTGTTCAAGTGTGTCTGTCCGTGACAATGGGAATTACACTGAGTTCTATGACCAGAATCAGCACATTATGCTCTGTGCTGTTCAAGTGTGTCTGTCCGTGACAATGGGAATTCAACTGAGTTCTATGACCAGAATCAGCACATTGTGCTCATTGCTGTTCAAGTGTGTCTGTCCGTGACAATGGGAATTACACTGAGTTCTATGACCAGAATAAGCACATTGTGTTCAGTGCTGTTCAAGCGTATCTGTCCGTGACAATGGGAATTACACTGAGTTCTATGACCAGAATCAGCACATTGTGCTCAGTGCTGTTCAAGTGTGTCTGTCCGTGACAATGGGAATTACACTGAGTTCTATGACCAGAGTCAGCACATTGTGCTCAGTGCTGTTCAAGTGTGTCTGTCCGCGACAATGGGAATTACACTGAGTTCTATGACCAGAATCAGCACATTGTGCTCAGTGCTGTTCAAGTGTGTCTGTCCGTGACGACGGGAATTACACTGAGTTCTATGACCAGAGTCAGCACATTGTGCTCAGTGCTGTTCAAGTGTATCTGTCCGTGACGACGGGAATTACACTGAGTTCTATGACCAGAGTCAGCACATTGTGCTCAGTGCTGTTCAAGTGTATCTGTCCGTGACGACGGGAATTACACTGAGTTCTATGACCAGAGTCAGCACATTGTGCTCAGTGCTGTTCAAGTGTATCTGTCCGTGACGACGGGAATTACACTGAGTTCTATGACCTGAATCAGCGCATTGTGCTCTGTGCTGTTCAAGTGTGTCTGTCCGTGACAATGGGAATTACACTGAGTTCTATGACCAGAATCAGCACATTGTGCTCTGTGCTGTTCAAGTGTGTCTGTCCGTGACAATGGGAATTACACTGAGTTCTATGACCAGAATCAGCACATTGTGCTCAGTGCTGTTCAAGAGTATCTGTCCGTGACAATGGGAATTACACTGAGTTCTATGACCAGAATCAGCACATTGTGCTCTGTGCTGTTCAACTGTATCTGTCCGTGACAATGGGAATTACACTGAGTTCTATGACCAGAATCGGCACATTGTGCTCAGTGCTGTTCAAGTGTATCTGTCCGTGACAATGGGAATTACACTGAGTTCTATGACCAGAGTCAGCACATTGTGCTCAGTGCTGTTCAACTGTATCTGTCCGTGACAATGGGAATTACACTGAGTTCTATGACCAGAATCGGCACATTGTGCTCAGTGCTGTTCAAGTGTATCTGTCCGTGACAATGGGAATTACACTGAGTTCTATGACCAGAATCAGCACATTGTGCTCTGTGCTGTTCAAGTGTGTCTGTCCGTGACAATGGGAATTACACTGAGTTCTATGACCAGAATCAGCACATTGTGCTCAGTGCTGTTCAAGTGCATCTGTCCGTGACAATGGGAATTACACTAAGTTCTATGACCAGAATCAGCACATTGTGTTCAGTGCTGTTCAAGTGTGTCTGTCCGTGACAATGGGATTTACACTGAGTTCTATGACCAGAATCAGCACATTGTGCTCATTGCTGTTCAAGTGTGTCTGTACGTGACAATGGGAATTACACTGAGTTCGATGACCAGAATCAGCACATTGTGCTCAGTGCTGTTCAAGTGTGTCTGTCCGTGACAATGGGAATTACACTGAGTTCTGTCACCAGAATCAGCACATTGTGCTCAGTGTTGTTCAAGTGTATCTGTCCGTGACAATGGGAATTACACTGAGTTCTATCACCAGAGTCAGCACATTGTGCTCAGTGCTGTTCAAGTGTATCTGTCCGTGACAAAGGGAATTACACTGAGTTCTATGACCAGAATTAGCACATTGTGCTCATTGCTGTTCAAGCGTGTCTGTCCGTGACAATGGGCATTCAACTGAGTTCTATGACCAGAATCAGCACATTGTGCTCTGTGCTGTTCAAGAGTGTCTGTCCGTGACAATGGGAATTACACTGAGTTCGATGACCAGAATCAGCACATTGTGCTCTGTGCTGTTCAAGTGTGTCTGTCCGTGACAATGGGAATTACACTGAGTTCTATGACCAGAGTCAGCACATTGTGCTCAGTGCTGTTCAAGTGTGTCTGTCCGTGACAATGGGAATTACACTCAGTTCTATGACCAGAATCAGCACATTGTGCTCAGTGCTGTTCAAGTGTATCTGTCCATGACAATGGGAATTACACTGAGTTCTATGACCAGAATCAGCACATTGTGCTCAGTGCTGTTCAAGTGTATCTGTCCATGACAATGGGAATTACACTGAGTTCTATGACCAGAATCAGCACATTGTGCTCAGTGCTGTTCAAGTGTGTCTGTCCGTGACAATGGGAATTACACTGAGTTCTATGACCAGAGTCAGCACATTGTGCTCAGTGCTGTTCAAGTGTATCTGTCCGTGACAATGGGAATTACACTGATGTCTATGACCAGAATCAGCACATTGTGCTTTGTGCTGTTCAAGTGTATCTGTCCGTGACAATGGGAATTACACTGAGTTCTATGACCAGAATCAGCACATTGTGCTCAGTGCTGTTCAAGTGTATCTGCCCGTGACAATGGGAATTACACTCAGTTCTATGACCAGAATGAGCACATTGTGCTCAGTGCTGTTCAAGTGTATCTGTCCGTGACAATGGGAATTACACTGAGTTCTATGACCAGAATCAGCACATTGTGCTCTGTGCTGTTCAAGTGTGTCTCTCCGTGACAATGGGAATTACACTGAGTTCTATGACCAGAATCAGCACATTGTGCTCATTGCTGTTCAAGTGTGTCTGTACGTGACAATGGGAATTACACTCAGTTCTATTACCAGAATCAGCACATTGTGTTCAGTGCTGTTCAAGCGTATCTGTCCGTGACAATGGGAATTACACTGAGTTCTATGACCAGAATCAGCACATTGTGCTCAGTGCTGTTCAAGAGTATCTGTCCGTGACAATGGGAATTACACTGAGTTCTATGACCAGAATCAGCACATTGTGCTCTGTGCTGTTCAACTGTATCTGTCCGTGACAATGGGAATTACACTGAGTTCTATGACCAGAATCGGCACATTGTGCTCAGTGCTGTTCAAGTGTATCTGTCCGTGACAATGGGAATTACACTGAGTTCTATGACCAGAGTCAGCACATTGTGCTCAGTGCTGTTCAACTGTATCTGTCCGTGACAATGGGAATTACACTGAGTTCTATGACCAGAATCGGCACATTGTGCTCAGTGCTGTTCAAGTGTATCTGTCCGTGACAATGGGAATTACACTGAGTTCTATGACCAGAATCAGCACATTGTGCTCTGTGCTGTTCAAGTGTGTCTGTCCGTGACAATGGGAATTACACTGAGTTCTATGACCAGAATCAGCACATTGTGCTCAGTGCTGTTCAAGTGCATCTGTCCGTGACAATGGGAATTACACTAAGTTCTATGACCAGAATCAGCACATTGTGTTCAGTGCTGTTCAAGTGTGTCTGTCCGTGACAATGGGATTTACACTGAGTTCTATGACCAGAATCAGCACATTGTGCTCATTGCTGTTCAAGTGTGTCTGTACGTGACAATGGGAATTACACTGAGTTCGATGACCAGAATCAGCACATTGTGCTCAGTGCTGTTCAAGTGTGTCTGTCCGTGACAATGGGAATTACACTGAGTTCTGTCACCAGAATCAGCACATTGTGCTCAGTGTTGTTCAAGTGTATCTGTCCGTGACAATGGGAATTACACTGAGTTCTATCACCAGAGTCAGCACATTGTGCTCAGTGCTGTTCAAGTGTATCTGTCCGTGACAAAGGGAATTACACTGAGTTCTATGACCAGAATTAGCACATTGTGCTCATTGCTGTTCAAGCGTGTCTGTCCGTGACAATGGGCATTCAACTGAGTTCTATGACCAGAATCAGCACATTGTGCTCTGTGCTGTTCAAGAGTGTCTGTCCGTGACAATGGGAATTACACTGAGTTCGATGACCAGAATCAGCACATTGTGCTCTGTGCTGTTCAAGTGTGTCTGTCCGTGACAATGGGAATTACACTGAGTTCTATGACCAGAGTCAGCACATTGTGCTCAGTGCTGTTCAAGTGTGTCTGTCCGTGACAATGGGAATTACACTCAGTTCTATGACCAGAATCAGCACATTGTGCTCAGTGCTGTTCAAGTGTATCTGTCCATGACAATGGGAATTACACTGAGTTCTATGACCAGAATCAGCACATTGTGCTCAGTGCTGTTCAAGTGTATCTGTCCATGACAATGGGAATTACACTGAGTTCTATGACCAGAATCAGCACATTGTGCTCAGTGCTGTTCAAGTGTGTCTGTCCGTGACAATGGGAATTACACTGAGTTCTATGACCAGAGTCAGCACATTGTGCTCAGTGCTGTTCAAGTGTATCTGTCCGTGACAATGGGAATTACACTGATGTCTATGACCAGAATCAGCACATTGTGCTTTGTGCTGTTCAAGTGTATCTGTCCGTGACAATGGGAATTACACTGAGTTCTATGACCAGAATCAGCACATTGTGCTCAGTGCTGTTCAAGTGTATCTGCCCGTGACAATGGGAATTACACTCAGTTCTATGACCAGAATGAGCACATTGTGCTCAGTGCTGTTCAAGTGTATCTGTCCGTGACAATGGGAATTACACTGAGTTCTATGACCAGAATCAGCACATTGTGCTCTGTGCTGTTCAAGTGTGTCTCTCCGTGACAATGGGAATTACACTGAGTTCTATGACCAGAATCAGCACATTGTGCTCATTGCTGTTCAAGTGTGTCTGTACGTGACAATGGGAATTACACTCAGTTCTATTACCAGAATCAGCACATTGTGTTCAGTGCTGTTCAAGCGTATCTGTCCGTGACAATGGGAATTACACTGAGTTCTATGACCAGAATCAGCACATTGTGCTCTGTGCTGTTCAAGTGTGTCTGTCCGTGACAATGGGAATTACACTGAGTTCTATGACCAGAATCAGCACATTGTGCTCATTGCTGTTCAAGTGTATCTGTCCGTGACAATGGGAATTACACTGAGTTCTATGACCAGAATCAGCACATTGTGCTCAGTGCTGCTCAAGTGTGTCTGTCCGTGACAATGGGAATTACACTGAGTTCTATGACCAGAATCAGCACATTGTGCTCAGTGCTGCTCAAGTGTATCTGTCCGTGACAATGGGAATTACACTGAGTTCTATGACCAGAATCAGCACATTGTGCTCAGTGCTGCTCAAGTGTGTCTGTCCGTGACAATGGGAATTACACTGAGTTCTATGACCAGAATCAGCACATTGTGCTCAGTGCTGTTCAAGTGTGTCTGTCCGTGACAATGGGAATTACACTGAGTTCTATGACCAGAGTCAGCACATTGTGCTCAGTGCTGTTCAAGTGTATCTGTCCGTGACAATGGGAATTACACTGAGTTCTGTCACCAGAGACAGAACATTGTGCTCAGTGTTGTTCAAGTGTGTCTGTCCGTGACAATGGGAATTACACTGAGTTCTATGACCAGAGTCAGCACATTGTGCTCAGTGCTGTTCAAGTGTATCTGTCCGTGACAATGGGAATTACACTGAGTTCTGTCACCAGAGACAGAACATTGTGCTCAGTGTTGTTCAAGTGTGTCTGTCCGTGACAATGGGAATTACACTGAGTTCTATGACCAGAGTCAGCACATTGTGCTCAGTGCTGTTCAACTGTATCTGTCCGTGACAATGGGAATTGCACTGAGTTCTATGACCAGAATTAGCACATTGTGCTCAGTGCTGTTCAACTGTATCTGTCCGTGACAATGGGAATTACACTGAGTTCTATGACCAGAGTCAGCACATTGTGCTCAGTGCTGTTCAAGTGAGTCTGTCCGTGACAAAGGGAATTACACTGAGTTCTATAACCAGAATCAGCACATTGTGCTCAGTGCTGTTCAAGTGTGTCTGTCCGTGACAATAGGAATTACACTGAGTTCTATGACCAGAGTCAGCACATTGTGCTCAGTGCTGTTCAAGTGTATCTGTCCGTGACAATGGGAATTACACTCAGTTCGATGACCAGAATCAGCACATTGTGCTCAGTGCTGTTCAAGTGTGTCTGTCCATGACAATGGGAATTACACTGAGTTCTATGACCAGAATCAGCACATTGTGCTCTGTGCTGTTCAAGTGTGTCTGTCCGTGACAATGGGAATTACACTGAGTTCTATGACCAGAATCAGCACATTGTGCTCATTGCTGTTCAAGAGTGTCTGTACTTGACAATGGGAATTACACTGAGTTCGATGACCAGAATCAGCACATTGTGCTCAGTGCTGTTCAAGTGTATCTGTCCATGACAATGGGAATTACAGTGAGTTCTATGACCAGAATCAGCACATTGTGCTCAGTGCTGTTCAAGTGTGTCTGTCCGTGACAATGGGAATTACACTGAGTTCGATGACCAGAATCAGCACATTGTGCTCTGTGCTGTTCAAGTGTGTCTGTCCGTGACAATGGGAATTACACTGAGTTCTATGACCAGAATCAGCACATAGTGCTCAGTGCTGTTCAAGTGTATCTGTCCGTGAGAATGGGAATTACACTGAGTTCTATGACCAGAATCAGCACATTGTGCTCAGTGCCGTTCAAGTGCGTCTGTCCGTGAGAATGGGAATTACACTGAGTTCTATAACCAGAATCAGCACATTGTGCTCAGTGCTGTTCAAGTGTATCTGTCCGTGACAATGGGAATTACACTGAGTTCTATGACCAGAGTCAGCACATTGTGCTCAGTGTTGTTCAAGTGTGTCTGTCCGTGACAAAGGAATTACACTGAGTTCTATGACCAGAGTCAGCACATTGTGCTCAGTGTTGTTCAAGTGTATCTGTCCGTGACAAAGGAATTACACTGAGTTCTATGACCAGAGTCAGCACATTGTGCTCAGTGCTGTTCAAGTGTATCTGTCCGTGACAAAGGAATTACACTGAGTTCTATGACCAGAGTCAGCACATTGTGCTCAGTGCTGTTCAAGTGTGTCTGTCCGTGACAATGGGAATTACACTGAGTTCTATTGACAATGGGAATTACACTGAGTTCTATGACCAGAATCAGCACATTGTGCTCAGTGCTGTTCAAGTGTATCTGTCCGTGACAATGGGATTTACACTGAGTTCTATGACCTGAATCAGCACATTGTGCTCAGTGTTGTTCAAGTGTATCTGTCCGTGACAATGGGAATTACACTGAGTTCTATGACCAGAGTCATCACATTGTGCTCAGTGCTGTTCAAGTGTGTCTGTCCGTGACAAAGGAATTACACTGAGCTCTATGACCAGAGTCAGCACATTGTGCTCTGTGCTGTTCAACTGTGTCTGTCCGTGACAATGGGAATTACACTGAGTTTTATGACCAGAATCAGCACATTGTGCTCAGTGCTGTTCAAGTGTGTCTGTCCGTGACAAAGGAATTACACTGAGTTCTATGACCAGAGTCAGCACATTGTGCTCAGTGCTGTTCAAATGTATCTGTCCGTGACAAAGGAATTACACTGAGTTCTATGACCAGAATCAGCACATTGTGCTCAGTGCTGTTCAAGTGTATCTGTCCGTGACAATGGGAATTACACTCAGTTCTATGACCAGAATCAGCACATTGTGCTCTGTGCTGTTCAAGTGTATCTGTCCGTGACAATGGGAATTACACTGAGTTCTATAACCAGAATCAGCACATTGTGCTCAGTGCTGTTCAAGTGTATCTGCCCGTGACAATGGGAATTACACTGAGTTCTATGACCAGAGTCAGCACATTGTGCTCAGTGCTGTTCAAGTGTATCTGCCCGTGACATTGGGAATTACACTGAGTTCTATAACCAGAATCAGCACATTGTGCTCAGTGCTGTTCAAGTGTATCTGCCCGTGACAATGGGAATTACACTGAGTTCTATGACCAAAATCAGCACATTGTGCTCAGTGCTGTTCAAGTGTGTCTGTCCGTGACAAAGGAATTACACTGAGTTCTATGACCAGAATCAGCACATTGTGCTCAGTGCTGTTCAAGTGTGTCTGCCCGTGACAATGGGAATTACACTCATTTCTATGACCAGAATCAGCACATTGTGCTCAGTGCTGTTCAAGTGTATCTGTCCATGACAATGGGAATTACGCTGAGTTCTATGACCAGAATCAGCACATTGTGCTCAGTGCTGTTCAAATGTATCTGTCCGTGACAAAGGAATTACACTGAGTTCTATGACCAGAATCAGCACATTGTGCTCAGTGCTGTTCAAGTGTATCTGTCCGTGACAATGGGAATTACACTCAGTTCTATGACCAGAATCAGCACATTGTGCTCTGTGCTGTTCAAGTGTATCTGTCCGTGACAATGGGAATTATACTGAGTTCTATAACCAGAATCAGCACATTGTGCTCAGTGCTGTTCAAGTGTATCTGCCCGTGACAATGGGAATTACACTGAGTTCTATGACCAGAGTCAGCACATTGTGCTCAGTGCTGTTCAAGTGTATCTGCCCGTGACATTGGGAATTACACTGAGTTCTATAACCAGAATCAGCACATTGTGCTCAGTGCTGTTCAAGTGTATCTGCCCGTGACAATGGGAATTACTCTGTGTTCTATGACCAGAGTCAGCACGTTGTGCTCAGTGCTGTTCAAGTGTGTCTGTCCGTGACAATGGGAATTACACTGAGTTCTATGACCAAAGTCAGCACATTGTGCTCATTGCTGTTCAAGTGTGTCTGTACGTGACAATGGGAATTACACTGAGTTCTATGACCAGAATCAGCACATTGTGCTCATTGCTGTTCAAGTGTGTCTGCCCGTGACAATGGGAATTACACTGAGTTCTATGACCAAAATCAGCACATTGTGCTCAGTGCTGTTCAAGTGTGTCTGTCCGTGACAATGGGAATTACACTGAGTTCTATGACCAGAATCAGCACATTGTGCTCAGTGTTGTTCAAGTGTATCTGTCCGTGACAATGGGAATTACAGTGAGTTCTATGACCAGAATCAGCACGTTGTGCTCAGTGCTGTTCAAGTGTATCTGTCCGTGATAATGGGAATTACACTGAGTTCTATGACCAGAATCAGCACATTGTGCTCTGTGCTGTTCAAGTGTGTCTGTCCGTGACAATGGGAATTACACTGAGTTCTATGACCAGAATCAGCACATTGTGCTCAGTGCTGTTCAAGTGTGTCTGTCCGTGACAATGGGAATTACACTGAGTTCTATGACCAGAATCAGCACATTGTGCTCTGTGCTGTTCAAGTGTGTCAGTCCGTGACAATGGGAATTACACTGAGTTCTATGACCAGAATCAGCACATTGTGCTCAGTGCTGTTCAAGTGTGTCTGTCCGTGACAATGGGAATTACACTGAGTTCGATGACCAGAATCAGCACATTGTGCTCTGTGCTGTTCAAGTGTGTCTGTCCGTGACAATGGGAATTACACTGAGTTCTATGACCAGAGTCAGCACATTGTGCTCAGTGCTGTTCAAGTGTATCTGTCCGTGACAATGGGAATTACAGTGAGTTCTATGATAAGAATCAATACATTGTGCTCACTGCTGTTCCAGTGTGTCTGTCCGTGACAATGGGAATTACACTGAGTTCTATGACCAGAGTCAGCACATTGTGCTCAGTGCTGTTCAAGTGTGTCTGTCCTTGACAATGGAAATTACACTCAGTTCTATGACCAGAATCAGCACATTGTGCTCTGTGCTGTTCAAGTGTGTCTGTCCGTGACAATGGGAATTACACTGAGTTCTATGACCAGAATCAGCATATTGTGCTCAGTGCTGTTCAAGTGTATCTGTCCGTGACAAAGGAATTACACTGAGTTCTATGACCAGAATCAGCACATTGTGCTCAGTGCTGTTCAAGGGTATCTGTCCGTGACAAAGGAATTACACTGAGTTCTATGACCAGAATCAGCACATTGTGCTCAGTGCTGTTCAAGGGTATCTGTCCGTGACAAAGGAATTACACTGAGTTCTATGACCAGAATCAGCACATTGTGCTCAGTGCTGTTCAAGTGTATCTGTCCGTGACAATGGGAATTACACTGAGTTCTATGACCAGAGTCAGCACATTGTGCTCAGTGCTGTTCAAGTGTATCTGTCCGTGACAATGGGAATTACACTGAGTTCTATGACCAGAGTCAGCACATTGTGCTCAGTGCTGTTCAAGTGTATCTGCCCGTGACAATGGGAATTACACTGAGTTCTATGACCAGAGTCAGCACATTGTGCTCAGTGCTGTTCAAGTGTATCTGTCCGTGACAATGGGAATTACACTGAGTTCTATGACCAGAGTCAGCACATTGTGCTCAGTGCTGTTCAAGTGTATCTGTCCGTGTGAATGGGAATTACAGTGAGTTCTATGACCAGAGTCAGCACATTGTGCTCAGTGCTGTTCAAGTGTATCTGTCCGTGACAATGGGAATTACACTGAGTTCTATGACCAGAATCAGCACATTGTGCTCTGTGCTGTTCAAGTGTATCTGTCCGTGACAATGGGAATTACACTGAGTTCTATGACCAGAATCAGCACATTGTGCTCTGTGCTGTTCAAGTGTATCTGTCCGTGACAAAGGGAATTACACTCAGTTCTATGACCAGAATCAGCACATTGTGCTCTGTGCTGTTCAAGTGTGTCTGTCCGTGACAATGGAAATCACACTGAGTTCTATGACCAGAATCTGCACATTGTGCTCAGTGCTATTCAAGAGTGTCTGTCCGTGACAATGGGAATTACACTGAGTTCTATGACCAGAATCAGCACATTGTGCTCAGTGCTGTTCAAGTGTGTCTGTCCGTGACAATGGGAATTACACTGAGTTTTATGACCAGAATCAGCACATTGTGCTCAGTGCTGTTCAACTGTATCTGTCCGTGACAAAGGAATTACACTGAGTTCTATGACCAGAATCAGCACATTGTGCTCTGTGCTGTTCAAGTGTGTCTGTCCGTGACAAAGGAATTACACTGAGTTCTATGACCAGAGTCAGCACATTGTGCTCAGTGCTGTTCAAGTGTATCTGTCCGTGACAAAGGAATTACACTGAGTTCTATGACCAGACTCAGCACATTGTGCTCAGTGCTGTTCAACCGTGTCTGTCCGTGACAATGGGAATTACACTGAGTTCTATGACCAGAGTCAGCACATTGTGCTCAGTGCTGTTCAGGTGTATCTGTCCGTGACAATGGGAATTACACTGAGTTCTATGACCAGAGTCAGCACATTGTGCTCTGTGCTGTTCAAGTGTATCTGTACGTGACAATGGGAATTACACTGAGTTCTATGACCAGAATCAGCACATTGTGCTCAGTGCTGTTCAGGTGTATCTGTCCGTGACAATGGGAATTACACTGAGTTCTATGACCAGAGTCAGCACATTGTGCTCTGTGCTGTTCAAGTGTATCTGTCCGTGACAATGGGAATTACACTGAGTTCTATGACCAGAATCAGCACATTGTGCTCAGTGCTGTTCAAGTATGTCTGTCCGTGACAATGGGAATTACACTGAGTTCTATGACCAGAATCAGCACATTGTGCTCTGTGCTGTTCAAGTGTATCTGTCCGTGACAATGGGAATTACACTGAGTTCTATGACCAGAATCAGCACATTGTGCTCAGTGCTGTTCAAGTATGTCTGTCCGTGACAATGGGAATTACACTGAGTTCTATGACCAGAATCAGCACATTGTGCTCAGTGCTGTTGAAGTGTGTCTGTCCGTGACAAAGGAATTACACTGAGTTCTATGACCAGAATCAGCACATTGTGCTCATTGCTGTTCAAGTGTGTCTGTCCGTGACAATGGGAATTACACTGAGTTCTATGACCAGAATCAGCACATTGTGCTCAGTGCCGTTCAAGTGTGTCTGTCCGTGACAATGGGAATTACACTGAGTTCTATGGCCAGAATCAGCACATTGTGCTCAGTGCTGTTCAAGTGTGTCTGTCCGTGACAATGGGAATTACACTGAGTTCTATGACCAGAGTCAGCACATTGTGCTCAGTGCTGTTCAAGTGTATCTGTCCGTGACAATGGGAATTACACTGAGTTCTATGACCAGAATCAGCACATTGTGCTCAGTGCTGTTCAAGTGTGTCTGTCCGTGACAATGGGAATTACACTGAGTTCTATGACCAGAATCAGCACTTTGTGCTCAGTGCTGTTCAAGAGTATCTGTCCGTGACAAAGGAATTACACTGAGTTCTATGACCAAATTCAGCATAGTGTGCTCAGTGCTGTTCAAGTGAGTCTGTCCGTGACGATGGGAATTACACTGAGTTCTATGACCAGAATCAGCACATTGTGCTCAGTGCTGTTCAAGTGTATCTGTCCGTGACAATGGGAATTACACTGAGTTCTATGGCCAGAATCAGCACATTGTGCTCAGTGCTGTTCAAGTGTATCAGTCCGTGACAATGGGAATTACACTGAGTTCTATGACCAGAGTCAGCACATTGTGCTCAGTGCTGTTCAAGTGTGTCTGTCCTTGACAATGGGAATTACACTCAGTTCTATGACCAGAATCAGCACATTGTGCTCTGTGCTGTTCAAGTGTGTCTGTCCGTGACAATGGGAATTACACTGAGTTCTATGACCAGAATCAGCACATTTTGCTCAGTGCTGTTCAAGTATATCTGTCCGTGACAATGGGAATTACACTGAGTTCTATGACCAGAATCAGCACATTGTGCTCAGTGCTGTTCAAGTGTATCTGTCCGTGACAATGGGATTTACACTGAGTTCTATGACCTGAATCAGCACATTGTGCTCAGTGTTGTTCAAGTGTATCTGTCCGTGACAATGGGAATTACACTGAGTTCTATGACCAGAGTCATCACATTGTGCTCAGTGCTGTTCAAGTGTGTCTGTCCGTGACAAAGGAATTACACTGAGCTCTATGACCAGAGTCAGCACATTGTGCTCTGTGCTGTTCAACTGTGTCTGTCCGTGACAATGGGAATTACACTGAGTTTTATGACCAGAATCAGCACATTGTGCTCAGTGCTGTTCAAGTGTGTCTGTCCGTGACAAAGGAATTACACTGAGTTCTATGACCAGAGTCAGCACATTGTGCTCAGTGCTGTTCAAATGTATCTGTCCGTGACAAAGGAATTACACTGAGTTCTATGACCAGAATCAGCACATTGTGCTCAGTGCTGTTCAAGTGTATCTGTCCGTGACAATGGGAATTACACTCAGTTCTATGACCAGAATCAGCACATTGTGCTCTGTGCTGTTCAAGTGTATCTGTCCGTGACAATGGGAATTACACTGAGTTCTATAACCAGAATCAGCACATTGTGCTCAGTGCTGTTCAAGTGTATCTGCCCGTGACAATGGGAATTACACTGAGTTCTATGACCAGAGTCAGCACATTGTGCTCAGTGCTGTTCAAGTGTATCTGCCCGTGACATTGGGAATTACACTGAGTTCTATAACCAGAATCAGCACATTGTGCTCAGTGCTGTTCAAGTGTATCTGCCCGTGACAATGGGAATTACACTGAGTTCTATGACCAAAATCAGCACATTGTGCTCAGTGCTGTTCAAGTGTGTCTGTCCGTGACAAAGGAATTACACTGAGTTCTATGACCAGAATCAGCACATTGTGCTCAGTGCTGTTCAAGTGTGTCTGTCCGTGACAATGGGAATTACACTCAGTTCTATGACCAGAATCAGCACATTGTGCTCAGTGCTGTTCAAGTGTATCTGCCCGTGACAATGGGAATTACACTCATTTCTATGACCAGAATCAGCACATTGTGCTCAGTGCTGTTCAAGTGTATCTGTCCATGACAATGGGAATTACGCTGAGTTCTATGACCAGAATCAGCACATTGTGCTCAGTGCTGTTCAAGTGTATCTGTCCGTGACAATGGAATTACACTGAGTTCTATGACCAGAATCAGCACATTGTGCTCAGTGCTGTTCAAATGTATCTGTCCGTGACAAAGGAATTACACTGAGTTCTATGACCAGAATCAGCACATTGTGCTCAGTGCTGTTCAAGTGTATCTGTCCGTGACAATGGGAATTACACTCAGTTCTATGACCAGAATCAGCACATTGTGCTCTGTGCTGTTCAAGTGTATCTGTCCGTGACAATGGGAATTATACTGAGTTCTATAACCAGAATCAGCACATTGTGCTCAGTGCTGTTCAAGTGTATCTGCCCGTGACAATGGGAATTACACTGAGTTCTATGACCAGAGTCAGCACATTGTGCTCAGTGCTGTTCAAGTGTATCTGCCCGTGACATTGGGAATTACACTGAGTTCTATAACCAGAATCAGCACATTGTGCTCAGTGCTGTTCAAGTGTATCTGCCCGTGACAATGGGAATTACACTGAGTTCTATGACCAAAATCAGCACATTGTGCTCAGTGCTGTTCAAGTGTGTCTGTCCGTGACAATGGGAATTACACTGAGTTCTATGACCAGAGTCAGCACATTGTGCTCATTGCTGTTCAAGTGTGTCTGTACGTGACAATGGGAATTACACTGAGTTCTATGACCAGAATCAGCACATTGTGCTCATTGCTGTTCAAGTGTGTCTGCCCGTGACAATGGGAATTACACTGAGTTCTATGACCAAAATCAGCACATTGTGCTCAGTGCTGTTCAAGTGTGTCTGTCCGTGACAATGGGAATTACACTGAGTTCTATGACCAGAATCAGCACATTGTGCTCAGTGTTGTTCAAGTGTATCTGTCCGTGACAATGGGAATTACAGTGAGTTCTATGACCAGAATCAGCACGTTGTGCTCAGTGCTGTTCAAGTGTATCTGTCCGTGATAATGGGAATTACACTGAGTTCTATGACCAGAATCAGCACATTGTGCTCTGTGCTGTTCAAGTGTGTCTGTCCGTGACAATGGGAATTACACTGAGTTCTATGACCAGAATCAGCACATTGTGCTCATTGCTGTTCAAGTGTGTCTGTACGTGACAATGGGAATTACACTGAGTTCGATGACCAGAATCAGCACATTGTGCTCAGTGCTGTTCAAGTGTATCTGTCCATGACAATGGGAATTACACTGAGTT
Source organism: Hypanus sabinus (assembly GCF_030144855.1). Lineage (NCBI taxonomy): Eukaryota > Metazoa > Chordata > Chondrichthyes > Myliobatiformes > Dasyatidae > Hypanus > Hypanus sabinus. The sequence goes on from NW_026779433.1 coordinate 35,039, forward strand.
CTATGACCAGAATCAGCACATTGTGCTCAGTGCTGTTCAAGTGTGTCTGTCCGTGACAATGGGAATTACACTGAGTTCGATGACCAGAATCAGCACATTGTGCTCTGTGCTGTTCAAGTGTGTCTGTCCGTGACAATGGGAATTACACTGAGTTCTATGACCAGAGTCAGCACATTGTGCTCAGTGCTGTTCAAGTGTATCTGTCCGTGACAATGGGAATTACAGTGAGTTCTATGATAAGAATCAATACATTGTGCTCACTGCTGTTCCAGTGTGTCTGTCCGTGACAATGGGAATTACACTGAGTTCTATGACCAGAGTCAGCACATTGTGCTCAGTGCTGTTCAAGTGTGTCTGTCCTTGACAATGGAAATTACACTCAGTTCTATGACCAGAATCAGCACATTGTGCTCTGTGCTGTTCAAGTGTGTCTGTCCGTGACAATGGGAATTACACTGAGTTCTATGACCAGAATCAGCATATTGTGCTCAGTGCTGTTCAAGTGTATCTGTCCGTGACAAAGGAATTACACTGAGTTCTATGACCAGAATCAGCACATTGTGCTCAGTGCTGTTCAAGGGTATCTGTCCGTGACAAAGGAATTACACTGAGTTCTATGACCAGAATCAGCACATTGTGCTCAGTGCTGTTCAAGGGTATCTGTCCGTGACAAAGGAATTACACTGAGTTCTATGACCAGAATCAGCACATTGTGCTCAGTGCTGTTCAAGTGTATCTGTCCGTGACAATGGGAATTACACTGAGTTCTATGACCAGAGTCAGCACATTGTGCTCAGTGCTGTTCAAGTGTATCTGTCCGTGACAATGGGAATTACACTGAGTTCTATGACCAGAGTCAGCACATTGTGCTCAGTGCTGTTCAAGTGTATCTGCCCGTGACAATGGGAATTACACTGAGTTCTATGACCAGAGTCAGCACATTGTGCTCAGTGCTGTTCAAGTGTATCTGTCCGTGACAATGGGAATTACACTGAGTTCTATGACCAGAGTCAGCACATTGTGCTCAGTGCTGTTCAAGTGTATCTGTCCGTGTGAATGGGAATTACAGTGAGTTCTATGACCAGAGTCAGCACATTGTGCTCAGTGCTGTTCAAGTGTATCTGTCCGTGACAATGGGAATTACACTGAGTTCTATGACCAGAATCAGCACATTGTGCTCTGTGCTGTTCAAGTGTATCTGTCCGTGACAATGGGAATTACACTGAGTTCTATGACCAGAATCAGCACATTGTGCTCTGTGCTGTTCAAGTGTATCTGTCCGTGACAAAGGGAATTACACTCAGTTCTATGACCAGAATCAGCACATTGTGCTCTGTGCTGTTCAAGTGTGTCTGTCCGTGACAATGGAAATCACACTGAGTTCTATGACCAGAATCTGCACATTGTGCTCAGTGCTATTCAAGCGTGTCTGTCCGTGACAATGGGAATTACACTGAGTTCTATGACCAGAATCAGCACATTGTGCTCAGTGCTGTTCAAGTGTGTCTGTACGTGACAATGGGAATTACACTGAGTTTTATGACCAGAATCAGCACATTGTGCTCAGTGCTGTTCAACTGTATCTGTCCGTGACAAAGGAATTACACTGAGTTCTATGACCAGAATCAGCACATTGTGCTCTGTGCTGTTCAAGTGTGTCTGTCCGTGACAAAGGAATTACACTGAGTTCTATGACCAGAGTCAGCACATTGTGCTCAGTGCTGTTCAAGTGTATCTGTCCGTGACAAAGGAATTACACTGAGTTCTATGACCAGACTCAGCACATTGTGCTCAGTGCTGTTCAACTGTGTCTGTCCGTGCCAATGGGAATTACACTGAGTTCTATGACCAGAATCAGCACATTGTGCTCAGTGCTGTTCAGGTGTATCTGTCCGTGACAATGGGAATTACACTGAGTTCTATGACCAGAGTCAGCACATTGTGCTCTGTGCTGTTCAAGTGTATCTGTCCGTGACAATGGGAATTACACTGAGTTCTATGACCAGAATCAGCACATTGTGCTCAGTGCTGTTCAAGTATGTCTGTCCGTGACAATGGGAATTACACTGAGTTCTATGACCAGAATCAGCACATTGTGCTCTGTGCTGTTCAAGTGTATCTGTCCGTGACAATGGGAATTACACTGAGTTCTATGACCAGAATCAGCACATTGTGCTCAGTGCTGTTCAAGTATGTCTGTCCGTGACAATGGGAATTACACTGAGTTCTATGACCAGAATCAGCACATTGTGCTCAGTGCTGTTCAAGTGTGTCTGTCCGTGACAAAGGAATTACACTGAGTTCTATGACCAGAGTCAGCACATTGTGCTCAGTGCTGTTCAAGTGTGTCTGTCCGTGACAATGGGAATTACACTGAGTTCTATGACCAGAATCAGCACATTGTGCTCAGTGCTGTTCAAGTGTGTCTGTCCGTGACAAAGGAATTACACTGAGTTCTATGACCAGAATCAGCACATTGTGCTCAGTGCTGCTCAAGTGTATCTGTCCGTGACAATGGGAATTACACTGAGTTCTATGACCAGAATCAGCACATTGTGCTCAGTGCTGTTCAAGTGTGTCTGTCCGTGACAATGGGAATTACACTGAGTTCTATGACCAGAATCAGCACTTTGTGCTCAGTGCTGTTCAAGAGTATCTGTCCGTGACAAAGGAATTACACTGAGTTCTATGACCAGAATCAGCACATTGTGCTCAGTGCTGCTCAAGTGTATCTGTCCGTGACAATGGGAATTACACTGAGTTCTATGACCAGAATCAGCACATTGTGCTCAGTGCTGTTCAAGTGTGTCTGTCCGTGACAATGGGAATTACACTGAGTTCTATGACCAGAATCAGCACATTGTGCTCAGTGCTGTTCAAGTGTATCTGTCCGTGACAATGGGAATTACACTGAGTTCTATGGCCAGAATCAGCACATTGTGCTCAGTGCTGTTCAAGTGTATCAGTCCGTGACAATGGGAATTACACTGAGTTCTATGACCAGAGTCAGCACATTGTGCTCAGTGCTGTTCAAGTGTGTCTGTCCTTGACAATGGGAATTACACTCAGTTCTATGACCAGAATCAGCACATTGTGCTCTGTGCTGTTCAAGTGTGTCTGTCCGTGACAATGGGAATTACACTGAGTTCTATGACCAGAATCAGCACATTGTGCTCAGTGCTGTTCAAGTGTATCTGTCCGTGACAATGGGAATTACACTGAGTTCTATGACCAGAGTCAGCACATTGTGCTCAGTGCTGTTCAAGTGTATCTGTCCGTGACAATGGGAATTACACTGAGTTCTATGGCCAGAATCAGCACATTGTGCTCAGTGCTGTTCAAGTGTATCAGTCCGTGACAATGGGAATTACACTGAGTTCTATGACCAGAGTCAGCACATTGTGCTCAGTGCTGTTCAAGTGTGTCTGTCCTTGACAATGGGAATTACACTCAGTTCTATGACCAGAATCAGCACATTGTGCTCTGTGCTGTTCAAGTGTGTCTGTCCGTGACAATGGGAATTACACTGAGTTCTATGACCAGAATCAGCACATTGTGCTCAGTGCTGTTCAAGTGTATCTGTCCGTGACAATGGGAATTACACTGAGTTCTATGACCAGAGTCAGCACATTGTGCTCAGTGCTGTTCAAGTGTATCTGTCCGTGACAATGGGAATTACACTGAGTTCTATGACCAGAATCAGCACATTGTGCTCAGTGCTGTTCAAGTGTATCTGTCCGTGACAATGGGAATTACACTGAGTTCTATGACCAGAGTCAGCACATTGTGCTCAGTGCTGTTCAAGTGTATCTGTCCGTGACAATGGGAATTACACTGAGTTCTATGACCAGAATCAGCACATTTTGCTCAGTGCTGTTCAAGTGTGTCTGTCGGTGACAATGGGAATTACACAGAGTTCTATGACCAGAATCAGTACATTGTGCTCAGTGCTGTTCAAGTGTATCTGTCCGTGACAATGGGAATTACACTGAGTTCGATGACCAGAATCAGTACATTGTGCTCAGTGCTGTTCAAGTGTATCTGTCCGTGACAATGGGAATTACACTGAGTTCTATGACCAGAGTCAGCACATTGTGCTCAGTGCTGTTCAAGTGTGTCTGTCCTTGACAATGGGAATTACACTGAGTTCTATGACCAGAATCAGCACATTGTGCTCAGTGCTGTTCAAGTGTATCTGTCCGTGACAAAGGAATTACACTGAGTTCTATGACCAGAATCAGCACATTGTGCTCAGTGCTGTTCAAGTGTATCTGTCCGTGACAAAGGAATTACACTGAGTTCTATGACCAGAATCAGCACACTGTGCTCAGTGCTGCTCAAGTGTATCTGTCCGTGACAATGGGAATTACAGTGAGTTCTATGACCAGAATCAGCACATTGTGCTCAGTGCTGTTCAAGTGTATCTGTCCGTGACAATGGGAATTACACTGAGTTCTATGACCAGAATCAGCACATTGTGCTCTGTGCTGTTCAAGTGTGTCTGTCCGTGACAATGGGAATTACACTGAGTTCTATGACCAGAATCAGTACATTGTGCTCATTGCTGTTCAAGTGTGTCTGTACGTGACAATGGGAATTACACTGAGTTCGATGACCAGAATCAGCACATTGTGCTCAGTGCTGTTCAAGTGTGTCTGTCCGTGACAATGGGAATTACACTGAGTTCTATGACCAGAATCAGCACATTGTGCCCAGTGCTGTTCAAGTGTGTCTGTCCGTGACAATGGGAATTACACTGAGTTCTATGACCAGAATCAGCACATTGTGCTCAGTGCTGTTCAAGTGTGTCTGTCTGTGACAATGGGAATTACACTGAGTTCTATGACCAGAGTCAGCACATTGTGCTCAGTGCTGTTCAAGTGTAACTGCCCGTGACAATGGGAATTACACTGAGTTCTATGACCAGAGTCAGCACATTGTGCTCAGTGCTGTTCAAGTGTATCTGTCCGTGACAATGGGAATTACACTGAATTCTATGAACAGAATCAGCACATTGTGCTCAGTGCTGTTCAAGTGTGTCTGTCCGTGACAATGGGAATTACACTGAGTTTTATGACCAGAATCAGCACATTGTGCATCAGTGCTGTTCAAGTGTCTCTGTCCGTGACAAAGGAATTACACTGAGTTCTATGACCAGAATCAGCACATTGTGCTCTGTGCTGTTCAAGTGTGTCTGTCCGTGACAAGGAATTACACTGAGTTCTATGACGAGAATCAGCACATTGTTCTCAGTGCTGTTCAAGTGTATCTGTCCGTGACAATGGGAATTACACTGAGTTTTATGACCAGAATCAGCACATTGTGCTCAGTGCTGTTCAAGTGTATCTGTCCGTGACAATGGGAATTACACTGAGTTCTATGACCAGAATCAGCACATTGTGCTCAGTGCTGTTCAAGTGAGTCTGTCCGTGACAATGGGAATTACACTGAGTTCTATGACCAGAATCAGCACATTGTGCTCAGTGCTGTTCAAGTGTATCTGTCCGTGACAATGGGAATTACACTCAGTTCTATGACCAGAATCAGCACATTGTGCTCAGTGCTGTTCAAGTGTATCTGTCCGTGACAATGGGAATTACACTGAGTTCTATGACCAGAGTCAGCACATTGTGCTCAGTGCTGTTCAAGTGTATCTGTCCGTGACAATGGGAATTACACTGAGTTCTATGACCAGAGTCAGCACATTGTGCTCAGTGCTGTTCAAGTGTGTCTGTCCGTGACAATGGGAATTACACTGAGTTCTATGACCAGAATCAGCACATTGTGCTCAGTGCTGTTCAAGTGTGTCTGTCCGTGACAAAGGAATTACACTGAGTTCTATGACCAGAATCAGCACATTGTGCTCAGTGCTGCTCAAGTGTATCTGTCCGTGACAATGGGAATTACAGTGAGTTCTATGATAAGAATCAACACATTGTGCTCACTGCTGTTCAAGTGTGTCTGTCCGTGACAATGGGAATTACACTGAGTTCGATGACCAGAATCAGCACATTGTGCTCAGTGACGTTCAAGTGTGTCTGTCCGTGAGAATGGGAATTACACTGAGTTCTATGACCAGAGTCAGCACATTGTGCTCAGTGCTGTTCAAGTGTGTCTGTCCGTGACAATGGGAATTACACTGAGTTCTATGACCAGAGTCAGCACATTGTGCTCAGTGCTGTTCAAGTGTGTCTGTCCGTGACAATGGGAATTACACTGAGTTCTATGACCAGAGTCAGCACATTGTGCTCAGTGCTGTTCAAGTGTATCTGTCCGTGACAATGGGAATTACACTGAGTTCTATGACCAGAATCAGCACATTTTGCTCAGTGCTGTTCAAGTGTGTCTGTCCGTGACAATGGGAATTATACTGAGTTCTATGACCAGAATCAGCACTTTGTGCTCAGTGCTGTTCAAGAGTATCTGTCCGTGACAAAGGAATTACACTGAGTTCTATGACCAAATTCAGCATAGTGTGCTCAGTGCTGTTCAAGTGTGTCTGTCCGTGACAATGGGAATTACACTCAGTTCTATGACCAGAGTCAACACATTGTGCTCAGTGCTGTTCAAGTGTATCTGTCCATGACAATGGGAATTACACTGAGTTCTATGGCCAGAATCAGCACATTGTGCTCAGTGCTGTTCAAGTGTATCAGTCCGTGACAATGGGAATTACACTGAGTTCTATGACCAGAATCAGCACATTGTGCTCAGTGCTGTTCAAGTGTGTCTGTCCTTGACAATGGGAATTACACTCAGTTCTATGACCAGAATCAGCACATTGTGCTCATTGCTGTTCAAGTGTGTCTGTCCGTGACAATGGGAATTACACTGAGTTCTATGACCAGAGTCAGCACATTGTGCTCAGTGCTGTTCAAGTGTGTCTGTCCTTGACAATGGGAATTACACTCAGTTCTATGACCAGAATCAGCACATTGTGCTCTGTGCTGTTCAAGTGTATCTGTCCGTGACAATGGGAATTACACTGAGTTCTATGACCAGAATCAGCACATTGTGCTCAGTTCTGTTCAAGTGTATCTGTCCGTGACAATGGGAATTACACTGAGTTCTATGACCAGAGTCAGCACATTGTGCTCAGTGCTGTTCAAGTGTATCTGTCCGTGACAATGGGAATTACAGTGAGTTCTATGACCAGAATCAGCACATTGTGCTCAGTGCTGTTCAAGTGTGTCTGTCCGTGACAATGGGAATTACACTGAGTTCTATGACCAGAATCAGCACATTGTGCTCAGTGCTGTTCAAGTGTATCTGTCCGTGACAATGGGAATTACACTGAGTTCTATGACCAGAGTCAGCACATTGTGCTCAGTGCTGTTCAAGTGTATCTGTCCGTGACAATGGGAATTACACTGAGTTCTATGACCAGAATCAGCACATTTTGCTCAGTGCTGTTCAAGTGTGTCTGTCGGTGACAATGGGAATTACACTGAGTTCTATGACCAGAATCAGCACATTTTGCTCAGTGCTGTTCAAGTGTGTCTGTCGGTGACAATGGGAATTACACTGAGTTCTATGACCAGAATCAGCACATTTTGCTCAGTGCTGTTCAAGTGTGTCTGTCGGTGACAATGGGAATTACACTGAGTTCTATGACCAGAGTCAGCACATTGTGCTCAGTGCTGTTCAAGTGTATCTGTCCGTGACAATGGGAATTACACTGAGTTCTATGACCAGAATCAGCACATTGTGCTCAGTGCTGCTCAAGTGTATCTGTCCGTGACAATGGGAATTACAGTGAGTTCTATGACCAGAATCAGCACATTGTGCTCAGTGCTGTTCAAGTGTGTCTGTCCGTGACAATGGGAATTACACTGAGTTCTATGACCAGAGTCAGCACATTGTGCTCAGTGCTGTTCAAGTGTGTCTGTCCTTGACAAAGGAATTACACTGAGTTCTATGACCAGAATCAGCACATTGTGCTCAGTGCTGTTCAAGTGTATCTGTCCGTGACAAAGGAATTACAGTGAGTTCTATGACCAGAATCAGCACATTGTGCTCTGTGCTGTTCAAGTGTATCTGTCCGTGACAATGGGAATTACACTGAGTTCTATGACCAGAGTCAGCACATTGTGCTCAGTGCTGTTCAAGTGTGTCAGTCCGTGACAAAGGGAATTACACTGAGTTCTATGACCAGAATCAGCACATTGTGCTCACTGCTGTTCAAGTGTGTCTGTCCGTGACAATGGGAATTACACTGAGTTCTATGACCAGAATCAGCACACTGTGCTCAGTGCTGCTCAAGTGTATCTGTCCGTGACAATGGGAATTACACTGAGTTCTATGACCAGAATCAGCACATTGTGCTCAGTGCTGTTCAAGTGTATCTGTCCGTGACAATGGGAATTACACTGAGTTCTATGACCAGAATCAGCACATTGTGCTCTGTGCTGTTCAAGTGTGTCTGTCCGTGACAATGGGAATTACACTGAGTTCTATGACCAGAATCAGTACATTGTGCTCATTGCTGTTCAAGTGTGTCTGTACGTGACAATGGGAATTACACTGAGTTCGATGACCAGAATCAGCACATTGTGCTCAGTGCTGTTCAAGTGTGTCTGTCCGTGACAATGGGAATTACACTGAGTTCTATGACCAGAATCAGCACATTGTGCCCAGTGCTGTTCAAGTGTGTCTGTCCGTGACAATGGGAATTACACTGAGTTCTATGACCAGAATCAGCACATTGTGCTCAGTGCTGTTCAAGTGTGTCTGTCTGTGACAATGGGAATTACACTGAGTTCTATGACCAGAGTCAGCACATTGTGCTCAGTGCTGTTCAAGTGTATCTGTCCGTGACAATGGGAATTACACTGAATTCTATGAACAGAATCAGCACATTGTGCTCAGTGCTGTTCAAGTGTGTCTGTCCGTGACAATGGGAATTACACTGAGTTTTATGACCAGAATCAGCACATTGTGCTCAGTGCTGTTCAAGTGTGTCTGTCCGTGACAAAGGAATTACACTGAGTTCTATGACCAGAATCAGCACATTGTGCTCTGTGCTGTTCAAGTGTGTCTGTCCGTGACAAAGGAATTACACTGAGTTCTATGACGAGAATCAGCACATTGTGCTCAGTGCTGTTCAAGTGTATCTGTCCGTGACAATGGGAATTACACTGAGTTTTATGACCAGAATCAGCACATTGTGCTCAGTGCTGTTCAAGTGTATCTGTCCGTGACAATGGGAATTACACTGAGTTCTATGACCAGAATCAGCACATTGTGCTCAGTGCTGTTCAAGTGTATCTGTCCGTGACAAAGGAATTACACTGAGTTCTATGACCAGAATCAGCACATTGTGCTCAGTGCTGTTCAAGTGAGTCTGTCCGTGACAATGGGAATTACACTGAGTTCTATGACCAGAATCAGCACAATGTGCTCAGTGCTGTTCAAGTGTATCTGTCCGTGACAATGGGAATTACACTGAGTTCTATGACCAGAGTCAGCACATTGTGCTCACTGCTGTTCAAGTGTGTCTGTCCGTGACAATGGGAATTACACTGAGTTCTATGACCAGAATCAGCACATTGTGCTCAGTGCTGTTCAAGTGTGTCTGTCCGTGACAAAGGGAATTACAGTGAGTTCTATGACCAGAATCAGCACATTGTGCTCAGTGCTGTTCAAGTGTATCTGTCCGTGACAATGGGAATTACACTGAGTTCTATGACCAGAATCAGCACATTGTGCTCTGTGCTGTTCAAGTGTGTCTGTCCGTGACAATGGGAATTACACTGAGTTCTATGACCAGAATCAGTACATTGTGCTCATTGCTGTTCAAGTGTGTCTGTACGTGACAATGGGAATTACACTGAGTTCGATGACCAGAATCAGCACATTGTGCTCAGTGCTGTTCAAGTGTGTCTGTCCGTGACAATGGGAATTACACTGAGTTTTATGACCAGAATCAGCACATTGTGCTCAGTGCTGTTCAAGTGTGTCTGTCCGTGACAAAGGAATTACACTGAGTTCTATGACCAGAATCAGCACATTGTGCTCTGTGCTGTTCAAGTGTGTCTGTCCGTGACAAAGGAATTACACTGAGTTCTATGACGAGAATCAGCACATTGTGCTCAGTGCTGTTCAAGTGTATCTGTCCGTGACAATGGGAATTACACTGAGTTTTATGACCAGAATCAGCACATTGTGCTCAGTGCTGTTCAAGTGTATCTGTCCGTGACAATGGGAATTACACTGAGTTCTATGACCAGAGTCAGCACATTGTGCTCTGTGCTGTTCAAGTGTATCTGTCCGTGACAATGGGAATTACACTGAGTTCTATAACCAGAATCAGCACATTGTGCTCAGTGCTGTTCAAGTGTATCTGTCCGTGACAATGGGAATTACACTGAGTTCTATGACCAGAGTCAGCACATTGTGCTCTGTGCTGTTCAAGTGTGTCTGTCCGTGACAATGGGAATTAAACTGAGTTCTATGACCAGAGTCAGCACATTGTGCTCAGTGCTGTTCAAGTGTATCTGTCCGTGACAATGGGAATTACACTGAGTTCTATGACCAGAATCAGCACATTGTGCTCAGTGCTGTTCAAGTGTGTCTGTCCGTGACAATGGGAATTACACTGAGTTCTATGACCAGAATCAGCACATTGTGCTCAGTGCTGTTCAAGTGTATCTGTCCGTGTCAATGGGAATTACACTGAGTTCTATGACCAGAGTCAGCACATTGTGCTCAGTGCTGTTCAAGTGTATCTGTCCGTGACAATGGGAATTACAGTGAGTTCTATGATAAGAATCAACACATTGTGCTCAGTGCTGTTCAAGTGTGTCTGTCCGTGACAAAGGAATTACACTGAGTTCTATGACGAGAATCAGCACATTGTGCTCAGTGCTGTTCAAGTGTATCTGTCCGTGACAATGGGAATTACACTGAGTTTTATGACCAGAATCAGCACATTGTGCTCAGTGCTGTTCAAGTGTATCTGTCCGTGACAATGGGAATTACACTGAGTTCTATGACCAGAGTCAGCACATTGTGCTCAGTGCTGTTCAAGTGTATCTGTCCGTGACAATGGGAATTACACTGAGTTCTATGACCAGAGTCAGCACATTGTGCTCAGTGCTGTTCAAGTGTATCTGTCCGTGACAATGGGAATTACACTGAGTTCTATGACCAGAGTCAGCACATTGTGCTCAGTGCTGTTCAAGTGTGTCTGTCCGTGACAATGGGAATTACAGTGAGTTCTATGATAAGAATCAACACATTGTGCTCACTGCTGTTCAAGTGTGTCTGTCCGTGACAATGGGAATTACACTGAGTTCTATGACCAGAGTCAGCACATTGTGCTCAGTGCTGTTCAAGTGTGTCTGTCCTTGACAATGGGAATTACACTGAGTTCTGTGACCAGAATCAGCACATTGTGCTCAGTGCTGTTCAGGTGTGTCTGCCCGTGACAATGGGAATTACACTGAGTTCTATGACCAGAATCAGCACATTGTGCTCAGTGCTGTTCAAGAGTATCTGTCCGTGACAAAGGAATTACACTGAGTTCTATGACCAAATTCAGCATAGTGTGCTCAGTGCTGTTCAAGTGAGTCTGTCCGTGACGATGGGAATTACACTGAGTTCTATGACCAGAGTCAGCACATTGTGCTCAGTGCTGTTCAAGAGTGTCTGTCCGTGACAATGGGAATTCAACTGAGTTCTATGACCAGAATCAGCACATTGTGCTCAGTGCTGTTCAAGTGTATCTGTCCGTGACAAAGGGAATTACACTCAGTTCTATGACCAGAGTCAGCACATTGTGCTCAGTGCTGTTCAAGTGTAACTGTCCGTGAGAATGGGAATTGCACTGAGTTCTATGACCAGAGTCAGCACATTGTGCTCCGTGCTGTTCAAGTGTGTCTGTCCGTGACAATGGGAATTACACTGAGTTCTATGACCAGAGTCAGCACATTGTGCCCAGTGCTGTTCAAGTGTGTCTGTCTGTGACAATGGGAATTACACTGAGTTCTATGACCAGAATCAGCACATAGTGCTCAGTGCTGTTCAAGTGTATCTGTCCGTGACAAAGGGAATTACACTCAGTTCTATGACCAGAATCAGCACATTGTGCTCAGTGTTGTTCAAGTGTGTCAGTCCGTGACAATGGGAATTACACTGAGTTCTATGACCAGAGTCAGCACATTGTGCTCAGTGTTGTTCAAGTGTGTCTGTCCGTGACAATGGGAATTACACTGAGTTCTATGACCTGAATCAGCACATTGTGCTCAGTGCTGGTCAAGTGTATCTGTCCGTGACAATGGGAATTACACTGAGTTCTATGACCAGAGTCAGCACATTGTGCTCTGTGCTGTTCAAGTGTGTCTGTCTGTGACAATGGGAATTACACTGAGTTCTATGACCAGAATCAGCACATTTTGCTCAGTGCTGTTCCAGTGTGTCTGTCCGTGACAAAGGGAATTACACTGAGCTCTATGACAAGAATCAGCACATTTAGCTCAGTGCTGTTCAAGTGTATCTGTCCGTGACCAAGGGAATTACACTGAGTTCTATGACCAGAGTCAGCAGATTGTGCTCAGTGCTGTTCAAGTGTATCTGTCCGTGAGAATGGGAATTACACTGAGTTCTATGACCAGAATCAGCACATTGTGCTCAGTGCTGTTCAAGTGTGTCTGTCCGTGACAATGGGAATTAAACTGAGTTCTATGACCAGAGTCAGCACATTGTGCTCAGTGCTGTTCAAGTGTATCTGTCCGTGACAATGGGAATTACACTTTCTATGACCAGAATCAGCACTTTGTGCTCAGTGCTGTTCAAGTGTATCTGTCCGTGACAATGGGAATTACACTGAGTTCTATGACCAGAATCAGCACTTTGTGCTCAGTGCTGTTCAAGTGTGTCTGTCCGTGACAATAGGAATTACACTGAGTTCTATGACCAGAGTCAGCACATTGTGCTCAGTGCTGTTCAAGTGTATCTGTCCGTGACAATGGGAATTACACTGAGTTCTATGACCAGAATCAGCACTTTGTGCTCAGTGCTGTTCAAGTGTGTCTGTCCGTGACAATAGGAATTACACTGAGTTCTATGACCAGAATCAGCACATTGTGCTCTGTGCTGTTCAAGTGTATCTGCCCGTGACAATGGGAATTACATTGAGTTCTATGACCAGAATCAGCACATTGTGCTCAGTGCTGTTCAAGTGTATCTGTCCGTGTCAATGGGAATTACACTGAGTTCTATGACCAGAGTCAGCACATTGTGCTCAGTGCTGTTCAAGTGTATCTGTCGGTGACAATGGGAATTACACTGATGTCTATGACCAGAATCAGCACATTGTGCTTTGTGCTGTTCAAGTGTGTCTGTCCGTGACAATGGGAATTACACTATCACCGGAATCAGCACATTGTGCTCAGTGCTGTTCAAGTGTGCCTGTCCGTGACAATGGGAATTACACTGAGTTCTATGACCAGAGTCAGCACATTGTGCTCAGTGCTGCTCAAGTGTATCTGTCCGTGTGAATGGGAATTACACTGAGTTCTATGACCTGAATCAGCAAATTGTGCTCAGTGCTGTTCAAGTGTATCTGTCCGTGACAATGGGAATTCAACTGAGTTGTATGACCAGAATCAGCACATTGTGCTCAGTGCTGTTCAAGTGTATCTGTCCGTGACAATGGGAATTACACTGAGTTCTATGACCAGAGTCAGCACATTGTGCTCAGTGCTGTTCAAGTGTATCTGTCCGTGACAATGGGAATTACAGTGAGTTCTATGATAAGAATCAACACATTGTGCTCACTGCTGTTCAAGTGTGTCTGTCCGTGACAATGGGAATTACACTGAGTTCTATGACCAGAGTCAGCACATTGTGCTCAGTGCTGTTCAAGTGTGTCTGTCCTTGACAATGGGAATTACACTGAGTTCTGTGACCAGAATCAGCACATTGTGCTCAGTGCTGTTCAGGTGTGTCTGCCCGTGACAATGGGAATTACACTGAGTTCTATGACCAGAATCAGCACATTGTGCTCAGTGCTGTTCAAGAGTATCTGTCCGTGACAAAGGAATTACACTGAGTTCTATGACCAAATTCAGCATAGTGTGCTCAGTGCTGTTCAAGTGAGTCTGTCCGTGACGATGGGAATTACACTGAGTTCTATGACCAGAGTCAGCACATTGTGCTCAGTGCTGTTCAAGAGTGTCTGTCCGTGACAATGGGAATTCAACTGAGTTCTATGACCAGAATCAGCACATTGTGCTCAGTGCTGTTCAAGTGTATCTGTCCGTGACAAAGGGAATTACACTCAGTTCTATGACCAGAGTCAGCACATTGTGCTCAGTGCTGTTCAAGTGTAACTGTCCGTGAGAATGGGAATTGCACTGAGTTCTATGACCAGAGTCAGCACATTGTGCTCCGTGCTGTTCAAGTGTGTCTGTCCGTGACAATGGGAATTACACTGAGTTCTATGACCAGAGTCAGCACATTGTGCCCAGTGCTGTTCAAGTGTGTCTGTCTGTGACAATGGGAATTACACTGAGTTCTATGACCAGAATCAGCACATAGTGCTCAGTGCTGTTCAAGTGTATCTGTCCGTGACAAAGGGAATTACACTCAGTTCTATGACCAGAATCAGCACATTGTGCTCAGTGTTGTTCAAGTGTGTCAGTCCGTGACAATGGGAATTACACTGAGTTCTATGACCAGAGTCAGCACATTGTGCTCAGTGTTGTTCAAGTGTGTCTGTCCGTGACAATGGGAATTACTCTGAGTTCTATGACCTGAATCAGCACATTGTGCTCAGTGCTGGTCAAGTGTATCTGTCCGTGACAATGGGAATTACACTGAGTTCTATGACCAGAGTCAGCACATTGTGCTCTGTGCTGTTCAAGTGTGTCTGTCTGTGACAATGGGAATTACACTGAGTTCTATGACCAGAATCAGCACATTTTGCTCAGTGCTGTTCCAGTGTGTCTGTCCGTGACAAAGGGAATTACACTGAGCTCTATGACAAGAATCAGCACATTTAGCTCAGTGCTGTTCAAGTGTATCTGTCCGTGACCAAGGGAATTACACTGAGTTCTATGACCAGAGTCAGCAGATTGTGCTCAGTGCTGTTCAAGTGTATCTGTCCGTGAGAATGGGAATTACACTGAGTTCTATGACCAGAATCAGCACATTGTGCTCAGTGCTGTTCAAGTGTGTCTGTCCGTGACAATGGGAATTAAACTGAGTTCTATGACCAGAGTCAGCACATTGTGCTCAGTGCTGTTCAAGTGTATCTGTCCGTGACAATGGGAATTACACTTTCTATGACCAGAATCAGCACTTTGTGCTCAGTGCTGTTCAAGTGTATCTGTCCGTGACAATGGGAATTACACTGAGTTCTATGACCAGAATCAGCACTTTGTGCTCAGTGCTGTTCAAGTGTGTCTGTCCGTGACAATAGGAATTACACTGAGTTCTATGACCAGAGTCAGCACATTGTGCTCAGTGCTGTTCAAGTGTATCTGTCCGTGACAATGGGAATTACACTGAGTTCTATGACCAGAATCAGCACTTTGTGCTCAGTGCTGTTCAAGTGTGTCTGTCCGTGACAATAGGAATTACACTGAGTTCTATGACCAGAATCAGCACATTGTGCTCTGTGCTGTTCAAGTGTATCTGCCCGTGACAATGGGAATTACATTGAGTTCTATGACCAGAATCAGCACATTGTGCTCAGTGCTGTTCAAGTGTATCTGTCCGTGTCAATGGGAATTACACTGAGTTCTATGACCAGAGTCAGCACATTGTGCTCAGTGCTGTTCAAGTGTATCTGTCGGTGACAATGGGAATTACACTGATGTCTATGACCAGAATCAGCACATTGTGCTTTGTGCTGTTCAAGTGTGTCTGTCCGTGACAATGGGAATTACACTATCACCGGAATCAGCACATTGTGCTCAGTGCTGTTCAAGTGTGCCTGTCCGTGACAATGGGAATTACACTGAGTTCTATGACCAGAGTCAGCACATTGTGCTCAGTGCTGCTCAAGTGTATCTGTCCGTGTGAATGGGAATTACACTGAGTTCTATGACCTGAATCAGCAAATTGTGCTCAGTGCTGTTCAAGTGTATCTGTCCGTGACAATGGGAATTCAACTGAGTTGTATGACCAGAATCAGCACATTGTGCTCAGTGCTGTTCAAGTGTACCTGTCCGTGACAATGGGAATTACACTGAGTTCTATGACCAGAGTCAGCACATTGTGCTCAGTGCTGTTCAAGTGTATCTGTCCGTGACAATGGGAATTACAGTGAGTTCTATGATAAGAATCAACACATTGTGCTCTGTGCTGTTCAAGTGTGTCTGTCCGTGACAATGGGAATTACACTGAGTTCTATGACCAGAGTCAGCACATTGTGCTCAGTGCTGTTCAAGTGTGTCTGTCCGTGACAATGGGAATTACACTGAGTTCTGTGACCAGAATCAGCACATTGTGCTCAGTGCTGTTCAAGTGTGTATGTCCGTGACAAAGGAATTACACTGAGTTCTATGACCAGAATCAGCACATTGTGCTCAGTGCTGTTCAAGTGTGTCTGCCCGTGACAATGGGAATTACACTGAGTTCTATGACCAGAATCAGCACATTGTGCTCAGTGCTGTTCAAGTGTGTCTGCCCGTGACAATGGGAATTACACTGAGTTCTATGACCAGAATCAGCACATTGTGCTCAGTGCTGTTCAAGTGTGTCTGACCGTGACAATGGGAATTCAACTGAGTTCTATGACCAGAATCAGCACATTGTGCTCAGTGCTGTTCAAGTGTATCTGTCCGTGACAATGGGAATTACACTGAGTTCTATGACCAGAATCAGCATATTGTGGTCAGTGCTGTTCAAGTGTGTCTGTCCGTGACAATGGGAATTACACTGAGTTCTATCACCAGAGTCAGCACATTGTGATCAGTGCTGCTCAAGTCTGTCTGTCCGTGACAAAGGAATTACACTGAGTTCTATGACCAGAATCAGCACATTGTGCTCTGTGCTGTTCAAGTGTGTCTGTCCGTGACAATGGGAATTACCCTGAGTTCTATGACCAGAATCAGCACATAGTGCTCAGTGCTGTTCAAGTGTATCTGTCCATGACAATGGGAATTACACTGAGTTCTATGACCAGAGTCAGCACATTGTGCTCAGTGCTGTTCAAGAGAATCTGTCCGTGACAATGGAAATTACACTGAGTTCTATGACCTGAATCAGCACATTGTGCTCAGTGCTGTTCAAGTGTGTCTGTCCGTGAGAATGGGAATTACACTGAGTTCTATGACCAGAATCAGCACATTGTGCTCAGTGCTGTTCAAGTGTGTCTGTCCGTGAGAATGGGAATTACACTGAGTTCTATGACCAGAATCAGCACATTGTGCTCAGTGCTGTTCAAGTGTGTCTGTCCGTGACAATGGGAATTACACTGAGTTCTATGACCAGAATCAGCACATTGTGCTCAGTGCTGTTCATGTGTGTCTGTCCGTGACAATGGGAATTCAACTGAGTTCTATGACCAGAATCAGCACATTGTGCTCAGTGCTGTTCAAGCGTGTCTGTCCGTGACAAAGGGAATTACACTCAGTTCTATGACCGGAATCAGCACATTGTGTTCAGTGCTGTTCAAGTGTAACTGTCCGTGAGAATGGGAATTACACTGAGTTCTATGACCAGAGTCAGCACATTGTGCTCAGTGCTGTTCAAGTGTATCTGTCCGTGACAATGGGAATTACACTGAGTTCTATGACCAGAATCAGCACATTGTGCTCAGTGCAGTTCAAGTGTATCTGTCAGTGACAATGGGAATTACACTGAGTTCTATGACCAGAATCAGCACATTTTGCTCAGTGCTGTTCCAGTGTGTCTGTCCGTGACAAAGGGAATTACACTGACCTCTATGACCAGAATCAGCACATTGAGCTCAGTGCTGTTCAAGTGTGTCTGTCCGTGAGAATGGGAATTACACTGAGTTCTATGACCAGAATCAGCACATTGTGCTCAGTGCTGTTCAAGTGTGTCTGTCCGTGACAATGGGAATTAAACTGAGTTCTATGACCAGAGTCAGCACATTGTGCCCAGTGCTGTTCAAGTGTATCTGTCCGTGACAATGGGAATTACACTGAGTTCTATGACCAGAATCAGCACATTGTGCCCAGTGCTGTTCAAGTGTATCTGTCCGTGACAATGGGAATTACACTGTGTTCTGTGACCAGAATCAGCACATTGTGCTCAGTGCTGTTCAGGTGTATCTGTCCGTGACAATGGGAATTACACTGAGTTCTATGACCAGAATCAGCACATTGTGCTCAGTGCTGTTCAAGTGTATCTGTCCGTGACAAAGGAATTACACTGAGTTCTAAGACCAGAATCAGCACATTGTGCTCAGTGCTGTTCAGGTGTATCTGTCCGTGACAATGGGAATTACACTGAGTTCTATGACCAGAATCAGCACATTGTGCTCAGTGCTGTTCAAGTGTATCTGTCCGTGACAAAGGAATTACACTGAGTTCTATGACCAGAATCAGCACATTGTGCTCAGTGCTGTTCAAGTGTATCTGTCCGTGACAAAGGAATTACACTGAGTTCTATGACCAGAATCAGCACATTGTGCTCAGTGCTGTTCAAGTGTATCTGTCCGTGACAAAGGGAATTACACTGAGTTCTATGACCAGAATCAGCACATTGTGCTCAGTGCTGTTCAAGTGTATCTGTCCGTGACAATAGGAATTACACTGAGTTCTATGACCAGAATCAGCACTTTGTGCTCAGTGCTGTTCAAGTGTATCTGTCCGTGACAATGGGAATTACACTGAGCTCTATGACCAGAGTCAGCACATTGTGCTCAGTGCTGTTCAAGTGTGTCTGTCCGTGACAATGGGAATTACACTGAGTTCTATGACCAGAATCAGCACATTGTGCTCAGTGCTGTTCAAGTGTATCTGTCCGTGACAATGGGAATTACACTGAGTTCTATGACCAGAGTCAGCACATTGTGCTCAGTGCTGTTCAAGTGTATCTGTCCGTGACAATGGGAATTACACTGATGTCTATGACCAGAATCAGCACATTGTGCTCAGTGCTGTTCAAGTGTATCTGTCCGTGACAATGGGAATTACACTGAGTTCTATGACCAGAATCAGCACATTGTGCTCAGTGCTGTTCAAGTGTGTCTGTCCGTGACAATGGGAATTCAACTGAGTTCTATGACCAGAATCAGCACAGTGTGCTCAGTGCTGTTCAATTGTGTCTGTCCGTGACAAAGGGAATTACACTCAGTTCTATGACCAGAATCAGCACATTGTGCTCAGTGCTGTTCAAGTGTATCTGTCCGTGACAATGGGAATTACACTGAGTTCTATGACCAGAATCAGCACATTGTGCTCAGTGCTGCTCAAGTCTGTCTGTCCGTGACAAAGGAATTACACTGAGTTCTATGACCAGAATCAGCACATTGTGCTCTGTGCTGTTCAAGTGTGTCTGTCCGTGACAATGGGAATTACCCTGAGTTCTATGACCAGAATCAGCACATAGTGCTCAGTGCTGTTCAAGTGTATCTGTCCATGACAATGGGAATTACACTGAGTTCTATGACCAGAGTCAGCACATTGTGCTCAGTGCTGTTCAAGTGTATCTGTCCATGACAATGGGAATTACACTGAGTTCTATGACCAGAGTCAGCACATTGTGCTCAGTGCTGTTCAAGTGTATCTGTCCATGACAATGGGAATTACACTGAGTTCTATGACCAGAATCAGCACATTGTGCTCAGTGCTGTTCAAGAGAATCTGTCCGTGACAATGGGAATTACACTGAGTTCTATGACCTGAATCAGCACATTGTGCTCAGTGCTGTTCAAGTGTGTCTGTCCGTGAGAATGGGAATTACACTGAGTTCTATGACCAGAATCAGCACATTGTGCTCAGTGCTGTTCAAGTGTGTCTGTCCGTGACAATGGGAATTACACTGAGTTCTATGACCAGAATCAGCACATTGTGCTCAGTGCTGTTCATGTCTGTCTGTCCGTGACAATGGGAATTCAACTGAGTTCTATGACCAGAGTCAGCACATTGTGCTCAGTGCTGTTCAAGCGTGTCTGTCCGTGACAATGGGAATTCAACTGAGTTCTATGACCAGAATCAGCACAGTGTGCTCAGTGCTGTTCAATTGTGTCTGTCCGTGACAAAGGGAATTACACTCAGTTCTATGACCAGAGTCAGCACATTGTGCTCAGTGCTGTTCAAGTGTATCTGTCCGTGACAATGGGAATTACACTGAGTTCTATGACCAGAATCAGCACATTGTGCTCAGTGCTGTTCAAGTGTATCTGTCAGTGACAATGGGAATTACACTGAGTTCTATGACCAGAATCAGCACATTTTGCTCAGTGCTGTTCCAGTGTGTCTGTCCGTCACAAAGGGAATTACACTGAGCTCTATGACCAGAATCAGCACATTGAGCTCAGTGCTGTTCAAGTGTATCTGTCCGGGACCAAGGGAATTACACTCAGTTCTATGACCAGAATCAGCACATTGTGCTCAGTGCTGTTCAAGTGTATCTGTCCGTGAGAATGGGAATTACACTGAGTTCTATGACCAGAATCAGCACATTGTGCTCAGTGCTGTTCAAGTGTGTCTGTCCGTGACAATGGGAATTAAACTGAGTTCTATGACCAGAGTCAGCACATTGTGCCCAGTGCTGTTCAAGTGTATCTGTCCGTGACAATGGGAATTACACTGAGTTCTATGACCAGAATCAGCACATTGTGCCCAGTGCTGTTCAAGTGTATCTGTCCGTGACAATGGGAATTACACTGAGTTCTGTGACCAGAATCAGCACATTGTGCTCAGTGCTGTTCAGGTGTATCTGTCCGTGACAATGGGAATTACACTGAGTTCTATGACCAGAATCAGCACATTGTGCTCAGTGCTGTTCAAGTGTATCTGTCCGTGACAAAGGAATTACACTGAGTTCTATGACCAGAATCAGCACATTGTGCTCAGTGCTGTTCAAGTGTATCTGTCCGTGACAAAGGAATTACACTGAGTTCTATGACCAGAATCAGCACATTGTGCTCAGTGCTGTTCAAGTGTATCTGTCCGTGACAAAGGAATTACACTGAGTTCTATGACCAGAGTCAGCACATTGTGCCCAGTGCTGTTCAAGTGTGTCTGTCCGTGACAAAGGGAATTACACTCAGTTCTATGACCAGAGTCAGCACATTGTGCTCAGTGCTGTTCAAGTGTGTCTGTCCGTGACAATGGGAATTACACAGAGTTCTATGACCAGAGTCAGCACATTGTGCTCTGTGCTGTTCAAGTGTATCTGTCCGTGACAATGGGAATTACACAGAGTTCTATGACCAGAATCAGCACATTGTGCTCAGTGCTGTTCAAGTGTATCTGTCCGTGACAATGGGAATTACACTGAGTTCTATGACCAGAGTCAGCACATTGTGCTCAGTGCTGTTCAAGTGTGTCTGTCCGTGACAATGGGAATTACACTGAGTTCTATGACCAGAGTCAGCACATTGTGCTCAGTGCTATTCAAGTGTGTCTGTCCGTGACAATGGGAATTACACTGATGTCTATGACCAGAATCAGCACATTGTGCTTTGTGCTGTTCAAGTGTGTCTGTCCGTGACAATGGGAATTACACTGAGTTCTATGACCTGAATCAGCAAATTGTGCTCAGTGCTGTTCAAGTGTATCTGTCCGTGACAATGGGAATTACACTGAGTTCTATGACCAGAATCAGCACATTGTGCTCAGTGCTGTTCAAGTGTGTCTGTCCGTGACAATGGGAATTCAACTGAGTTCTATGACCAGAATCAGCACATTGTGCTCAGTGCTGTTCAAGTGTGTCTGTCCGTGACAATGGGAATTACACTCAGTTCTATGACCAGAATCAGCACATTGTGCTCAGTGCTGTTCAAGTGTAACTGTCCGTGAGAATGGGAATTACACTGAGTTCTATGACCAGAGTCAGCACATTGTGCTCAGTGCTGTTCAAGTGTGTCTGTCTGTGACAATGGGAATTACACTGAGTTCTATGACCAGAATCAGCACATAGTGCTCAGTGCTGTTCAAGTGTATCTGTCCGTGACAAAGGGAATTACACTCAGTTCTATGACCAGAATCAGCACATTGTGCTCAGTGCTGTTCAAGTGTATCTGCCCGTGACAATGGGAATTACACTCAGTTCTATGACCAGAGTCAGCACATTGTGCTCAGTGCTGTTCAAGTGTATCTGTCCGTGACAATGGGAATTACACTGAGTTCTATGACCAGAGTCAGCACATTGTGCTCAGTGCTGTTCAAGTGTGTCTGTCTGTGACAATGGGAATTACACTGAGTTCTATGACCAGAATCAGCACATTTTGCTCAGTGCTGTTCCAGTGTGTCTGTCCGTGACAAAGGGAATTACACTGAGCTCTATGACCAGAATCAGCACATTGAGCTCAGTGCTGTTCAAGTGTATCTGTCCGTGACAAAGGGAATTACACTCAGTTCTATGACCGGAATCAGCACATTGTGCTCAGTGCTGTTCAAGTGTGTCTGTCCGTGACAAAGGGAATTACACTGAGTTCTATGACCAGAATCAGCACATTGTGCTCAGTGCTGTTCAAGTGTGTCTGTCCGTGACAATGGGAATTACATTGAGTTCTATGACCAGAATCAGCACATTGTGCTCAGTGCTGTTCAAGTGTGTCTGTCCGTGACAATAGGAATTACACTGAGTTCTATGACCAGAATCAGCACATTGTGCTCAGTGCTGTTCAAGTGTATCTGTCCGTGACAATGGGAATTACACTGATGTCTATGACCAGAATCAGCACATTGTGCTTTGTGCTGTTCAAGTGTGTCTGTCCGTGACAATGGGAATTACACTATCACCAGAATCAGCACATTGTGCTCAGTGCTGTTCAAGTGTGCCTGTCCGTGACAATGGGAATTACACTGAGTTCTATGACCTGAATCAGCAAATTGTGCTCAGTGTTGTTCAAGTGTATCTGTCCGTGTCAATGGGAATTACACTGAGTTCTATGACCAGAGTCAGCACATTGTGCTCAGTGCTGTTCAAGTGTGTCTGTCCGTGACAATGGGAATTACACTGAGTTCTATGACCAGAATCAGCACATTGTGCTCAGTGCTGTTCAGGTGTATCTGTCCGTGACAATGGGAATTACACTGAGTTCTATGACCAGAATCAGCACTTTGTGCTCAGTGCTGTTCAAGTGTGTCTGTCCGTGACAATGGGAATTACACTATCACAAGAATCAGCACAATGTGTTCAGTGCTGTTCAAGTGTGTCTGTCCGTGACAATGGGAATTACACTGAGTTCTATGACCAGAGTCAGCACATTGTGCTCAGTGCTGTTCAAGTGTATCTGTCCGTGTCAATGGGAATTACACTGAGTTCTATGACCAGAGTCAGCACATTGTGCTCAGTGCTGTTCAAGTGTGTCTGTCCGTGACAATGGGAATTACACTGAGTTCTACGACCAGAGTCAGCACATTGTGCTCAGTGCTGTTCAAGTGTGTCTGTCCGTGACAATGGGAATTACACTGAGTTCTATGACCAGAATCAGCACATTGTGCTCAGTGCTGTTCAGGTGTATCTGTCCGTGACAATGGGAATTACACTGAGTTCTATGACCAGAATCAGCACTTTGTGCTCAGTGCTGTTCAAGTGTGTCTGTCCGTGACAATGGGAATTACACTATCACAAGAATCAGCACAATGTGTTCAGTGCTGTTCAAGTGTGTCTGTCCGTGACAATGGGAATTACACTGAGTTCTAT
This sequence comes from Hypanus sabinus, assembly GCF_030144855.1. Lineage (NCBI taxonomy): Eukaryota > Metazoa > Chordata > Chondrichthyes > Myliobatiformes > Dasyatidae > Hypanus > Hypanus sabinus. The sequence continues at coordinate 58,838 of NW_026779433.1, forward strand.
GACCTGAATCAGCAAATTGTGCTCAGTGCTGTTCAAGTGTATCTGTCCGTGACAATGGGAATTACACTGAGTTCTATGACCAGAATCAGCACATTGTGCTCAGTGCTGTTCAAGTGTGTCTGTCCGTGACAATGGGAATTCAACTGAGTTCTATGACCAGAGTCAGCACATTGTGCTCAGTGCTGTTCAATTGTGTCTGTCCGTGACAAAGGGAATTACACTCAGTTCTATGACCAGAATCAGCACATTGTGCTCAGTGCTGTTCAAGTGTATCTGTCCGTGACAAAGGAATTACACTCAGTTCTATGACCAGAGTCATCACATTGTGCTCATTGCTGTTCAAGTGTATCTGTCCGTGAGAATGGGAATTACACTGAGTTCTATGACCAGAGTCAGCACATTGTGCTCAGTGCTGTTCAAGTGTGTCTGTCTGTGACAATGGGAATTACACTGAGTTCTATGACCAGAATCAGCACATAGTGCTCAGTGCTGTTCAAGTGTATCTGTCCGTGACAAAGGGGATTACACTCAGTTCTATGACCAGAATCAGCACATTGTGCTCAGTGCTGTTCAAGTGTGTCTCTCCGTGACAATGGGAATTACACTGAGTTCTATGACCAGAGTCAGCACATTGTGCTCAGTGCTGTTCAAGTGTATCTGTCCGTGACAATGGGAATTACACTGAGTTCTATGACCAGAGTCAGCACATTGTGCTCAGTGCTGTTCAAGTGTATCTGTCCGTGACAATGGGAATTACACTGAGTTCTATGACCAGAGTCAGCACATTGTGCTCAGTGCTGTTCAGGTGTATCTGTCCGTGACAATGGGAATTACACTGAGTTCTATGACCAGAATCAGCACATTGTGCTCAGTGCTGTTCAAGTGTGTCTGTCCGTGACAATAGGAATTACACTGAGTTCTATGACCAGAATCAGCACATTGTGCTCAGTGCTGTTCAAGTGTGTCTGTCCGTGACAATGGGATATACGTTGAGTTCTATGACCAGAATCAGCACATTGTGCTCAGTGCTGTTCAAGTGTATCTGTCCGTGTCAATGGGAATTACACTGAGTTCTATGACCAGAATCAGCACATTGTGCTCAGTGCTGTTCAAGTGTATCTGTCCGTGTCAATGGGAATTACACTGAGTTCTATGACCTGAATCAGCACATTGTGCTCAGTGCTGTTCAAGTGTGTCTGTCCGTGACAATGGGAATTAAACTGAGTTCTATGACCAGAGTCAGCACATTGTGCTCAGTGCTGTTCAGGTGTATCTGTCCGTGACAATGGGAATTACACTGAGTTCTATGACCAGAATCAGCACATTGTGCTCAGTGCTGTTCAAGTGTGTCTGTCCGTGACAAAGGGAATTACGCTCAGTTCTATGACCAGAATCAGCACATTGTGCTCAGTGCTGTTCAAGTGTATCTGTCCGTGAGAATGGGAATTACACTGAGTTCTATGACCAGAATCAGCACATTGTGCTCAGTGCTGTTCAAGTGTATCTGTCCGTGACAATGGGAATTAAACTGAGTTCTATGACCAGAGTCAGCACATTGTGCTCAGTGCTGTTCAGGTGTATCTGTCCGTGACAATGGGAATTACACTGAGTTCTATGACCAGAATCAGCACATTGTGCTCAGTGCTGTTCAAGTGTGTCTGTCCGTGACAATAGGAATTACACTGAGTTCTATGACCAGAATCAGCACATTGTGCTCAGTGCTGTTCAAGTGTATCTGTCCGTGACAATGGGAATTACACTCAGTTCTATGACCAGAATCAGCACATTGTGCTCAGTGCCGTTCAAGTGTGTCTGTCCGTGACAATGGGAATTACACTGAGCTCTATGACCAGAGTCAGCACATTGTGCTCAGTGCTGTTCAAGTGTATCTGTCCGTGACAATGGGAATTACTCTGTGTTCTATGACCTGAATCAGCAAATTGTGCTCAGTGCTGTTCAAGTGTATCTGTCCGTGACAATGGGAATTACACTGAGTTCTATGACCAGAATCAGCACATTGTGCTCAGTGCTGTTCAAGTGTATCTGTCCGTGACAATGGGAATTACACTGAGTTCTATGACCAGAATCAGCACATTGTGCTCAGTGCTGTTCAAGTGTATCTGTCCGTGACAATGGGAATTACACTGAGTTCTATGACCAGAATCAGCACATTGTGCTCAGTGCTGTTCAAGTGAGTCTGTCCGTGACAATGGGAATTACACTGAGTTCGATGACCAGAATCAGCACATTGTGCTCAGTGCTGTTCAAGTGTATCTGTCCGTGACAATGGGAATTACACTGAGTTCTATGACCAGAATCAGCACATTGTGCTCAGTGCTGTTCAACTGTGTCTGTCCGTGACAATGGGAATTACACTGAATTCTATGTCCAGAGTCAGCACATTGTGCTCAGTTCTGTTCAACTGTGTCTGTCCGTGACAATGGGAATTACAGTGAGTTCTATGACCAGAATCAGCACATTGTGCTCAGTGCTGTTCAAGTGTGTCTGTCCGTGACAATGGGAATTACAGTGAGTTCTATGACCAGAATCAGCACATTGTGCTCAGTGCTGTTCAAGTGTGTCTGTCCGTGACAATGGGAATTACACTGAGTTCTATGTCCAGAATCAGCACATTGTGCTCATTGCTGTTCAAGTGTATCTGTCCGTGACAATGGGAATTACACTGAGTTCTATGACCAGAATCAGCACATTGTGCTCAGTGCTGTTCAAGTGTGTCTGTCCGTGACAATGGGAATTACACTGAGTTCTATGACCAGAATCAGCACATTGTGCTCAGTGCTGTTCAAGTGTGTCTGTCCGTGACAATGGGAATTACACTGAGTTCTATGACCAGAATCAGCACATTGTGCTCAGTGCTGTTCAAGTGTGTCTGTCCGTGACAATGGGAATTACACTGAGTTCTATGACCAGAATCAGCACATTATGCTCAGTGCTGTTCAAGTGTGTCTGTCCGTGACAATGGGAATTACACTGAGTTCTATGACCAGAATCAGCACATTGTGCTCAGTGCTGTTCAAGTGTGTCTGTCCGTGACAATGGGAATTACACTGAGTTCTATGACCAGAGTCAGCACATTGTGCTCAGTGCTGTTCAAGTGTGTCTGTCCGGGTCAATGGGAATTACACTGAGTTCTATGACCAGAATCAGCACATTGTGCTCTGTGCTATTCAAGTGTATCTGTCCGTGACAATGGGAATTACACTGAGTTCTATGACCAGAATCAGCACATTGTGCTCAGTGCTGTTCAAGTGTGTCTGTCCGTGACAATGGGAATTACACTGAGTTCTATGACCAGAGTCAGCACATTGTGCTCAGTGCTGTTCAAGTGTGTCTGTCCGTGACAATGGGAATTACACTGAGTTCTATGACCAGAATCAGCACATTGTGCTCATTGCTGTTCAAGTGTATCTGTCCGTGACAATGGGAATTACACTGAGTTCTATGACCAGAGTCAGCACATTGTGCCCAGTGCTGTTCAAGTGTGTCTGTCCGTGACAATGGGAATTACACTGAGTTCTATGACCAGAGTCAGCACATTGTGCCCAGTGCCGTTCAAGTGTGTCTGTCCGTGACAATGGGAATTACACTGAGTTCTATGACCAGAGTCAGCACATTGTGCTCAGTGCTGTTCAAGTGTGTCTGTCCGTGACAATGGGAATTACACTGAGTTCGATGACCAGAATCAGCACATTGTGCTCAGTGCTGTTTAAGTGTATCTGTCCGTGACAATGGGAATTACGCTGAGTTCTATGACCAGAGTCAGCACATTGTGCCCAGTCCTGTTCAAGTGTGTCTGTCCGTGACAATGGGAATTACACTGAGTTCTATGACCAGAATCAGCACATTGTGCTCAGTGCTGTTCTAGTGTGTCTGTCCGTGACAATGGGAATTACACTGAGTTCTATGACCAGAGTCAGCACATTGTGCTCAGTGCTGTTCAAGTGTATCTCTCCGTGACAATGGGAATTACACTGAGTTCTATGACCAGAATCAGCACATTGTGCTCAGTGCTGTTCAAGTGTATCTGTCCGTGACAATGGGAATTACACTGAGTTCTGGTATTTCTAAACATTATTGTCATTGTCAACGGAATAACCCGTCTATAATCCTCAAGCGGATGCTGTATCCCGTAACTATGCGGGTCTGTCCAGACATGGAGAAACATTTCAAAAATATCCGTAACATGCCAGATGACATTTATTTACAAAACCGCAATAAATCAAAGGCAAGCTCTGATGGATAATACAGTTTAGCGAGAGGAAGCAGGAGTATAATAATACATTAACTTTCAGCAAATATCCGAATGAAGCGATCACGCTATTGTGTAAGGGATTCTGTGCACACTTGCAGTCTGCAAGTGCCTTTCAGATAAAATTTAAAATTTGTTGACTGTTAATGAGTTTTCAATTCCTGCTTCCTCAAGGTTTACAAGATCGCCACTCCACAGGAAGGTTTGCCTTTCAGTTAATAACTAAATCCATTGGCATATTTCAGTCAGTGAAGGGAATGTTTTTGCCTGTCATCTGAACATTAATAATCCAGAATATCGCAAAAAGACAATGAACGCATCAGCAGACAAGAAAAGAAACAAACAAACAACACAGAGACAGATTTACCAAACATTTTGTTTTCATCTGCCGTCATGTGACAACAGCAACGTGCTACTTGTACCAAAGTGACCCCGGCGTTCAGCGAACGTTAAAAGCTGCGATTAACCGGCCACAAATAGACCAATAAATTGTGCAAGATCGAGGTATATTAATGAGTTCCCAATAGTATTTTCAGTGCCTTGTAAAAGTGCAGGTGCCCCGAAGCTATCGTCACATAAATTAGGGCAATGTAACCAAGAATTCTTATTTGTGAATCACGTACTCATTGATACGGATTTCCGTCACCGGGAACAAGCGCAGATCAGAATATTTTAGAGATTATAAACCTTGCATTGATCTTTCTACTACACTTTTGTTTAATACCACACAGTAAGTAGGCTATGTCACCCAACGACAATCATACAGCCGGTATATGTTTCTTTGTCTTTCGTTTTCTGTCATCTACAGGCAATTTCATTAAAACATTTTGTGTCTTTCATCGAGGAGTATATAATTTTCATCAATGATAGTGCTCAGTTCAGCGTTCATGACTTTTTTTTTAAATCATAGCACTCAACGCCACTTACCAGGAACACCGACAGCCACAATGACCAAATAGTATGTATTCCTGATGCGGGAAAATGTTTCCAGCATCTTGTAAGTGAATTGATTAAAGGATTTCAGCAGTCGACAATCGGTCGAAAGAAAAGTCAATGGAGGAAGTCTCTCTGAACCCTGAAAGTATACACCTGACAATCTCCACGAGACACCGACGCTTCAGATCGTTCATGAAATTAAGTAATAGATTTCAGAAGACAGAATATCTTGACTGTGTCAGCGGGTGAAATATCAGCTGTCATATAAATAGTTTGTAATAATTAATTGCAATTCCCCAGAATACCGACAAAACACATTAAACTCTTTGGTGTTGTTTTGAAACTTTCTCGCTGCGGTGAGGTAACTGTCCAAAGGGAGGTGGGCATACCTTTCCCTGTGAAATATTTACCTCCTTGCTGCCAGCCTCTTAGGGCACAGAGGGTAGTGGATTTTCTCTTTACTTAGGGCAGACCTGGTAAAATGAAGTGAGCTCTTTTACTGCAGATTGGAGTTCACTCCCCGGCATAAACTCGACAGCTCCCCGATATCGGAAAAGGATAAAGCCCGGTGATCTCACATTCGAACTGATCTCCTGTTATAAATGACATCTTCCCTGGTGTAAAGGTGGACTGGTCAATGAAAACGCTCCTCAAACAGCGCAGAGTTTAAATACAGCTGACACTGTGTTGCTGTTCCACGCCAAACTCGTGGGGCTGAGAATGATATGAGGCTGCCCAACTCACTGAGCGCTTCACAGATCATTTCTGCAAACTAACAACATGACTCACATATTCAGCGTTTCACATGTTATAAATATAAATTTGATTCAATGGATGCAAGAACATTTGGAACATGAGGTATCGAACACTAGAACGCAGTGCACGTCCTTCAGCCCCCGATGTTGTGCGATTCTTCAAACTACACTGAAATCAATCTAACCCTCCTTGCCAACTTAACGCTCTATTTTGTTATCATCCACCTGCCTACCTTAGAGTGCCTGTGATGTTTCGGCCTCTACCACCACTCCTGGCAGGATTTTCCACCTAACCGTAATTCTCTGTGTAATAACGCTCATCTCTGGCTTCCCCGCAATAACTCCCCCCAGCCCGCTTAAATGATGGACCTTCGTATTGTCCATTTCCCACCTGGTTATCTACTCCAGTCGTGGCTTTTGTCATATTGTGCAACTCTAAAACGTCACCTCTCATCCCCCTTCGCTCCAAAGAGAGAAGCCACAGCTCGCTCAACCTTTCCTCACACCACATGCTCTGTAATTGAAGCATCCTGGTAAATCTCCTCTGCGTCCTGCCTATAACGAGACGACCGGAACGTGATGTAATATTCTGAGTGTGGCCTAACTAGGCTTTTACTGGGCTGCCACGTTACCTCGCCGCTCCTGAATTCAATCTTCAATAAACCAAAACAAATTAAAGTAATTGGAATTAATATAACACCCTGAAAACAAAACTTCACTCAACACCAGTGAATACTGTGGGAGAGCTATTGTTGGAGTGTCCCAGTTACAGAGCTTTCATCTTCTCTCTCGAAGTCCGTGTCAGTGTAATTACCCAAAACCAAGCGGGGTCTGTCTTTGGGATTGAACCGGCCGGACGATTTAATTTGCACTGACAAGTACGTTTGAAAATGTTCGACAGAGTGCGCTGGAATTACACACACAAAATTCAGGTGGAGCTCAGCCGGTCAGGCAGCATCTATGCAGAGGAACCAGGAGCAGACGTTTCAAGCCGAGGCTGTCCATCAGGAACGACGTCAGATTCCACCATTGCTGTCTGACCTGCTGAGTTCCTCCAGCATTTTCTGTGTGTTACTCTAGATTACCAGCATGTGCAGAACCTTGTGGGTTGCTGGTGGAACGAGCAGGTTCAGCGGGGTGGAGATAACTGAGGGAGAATTGGTGGAAATTTACAGGCTAACAAAGTAAACACCATTCCTAGTTTAGGACGGGTGGAGCTCAGCTGGCACGGAGTTCAGATATTTAGTCACAGATAAATAGTAAAGTGAAGAGAACATCACAGAACCGGAATCGGTCGGACAGGCGATGCAGGATTTTCATCGGAAAGTTGTTCATTCCTTTCCTCACCCCCAATACAGATGGACACGAGTTCTTCCAGCAGGTTAGAACTCCGTATTAGAACTGAGAACATGGAATTGTGACGAGCTCTTAAGGTTTATTCAATATGGAATGTGTTTTAAAAAGAGAGAGTGTATGTATACTGATTTAGAGAGAAAGAGAGAGAGAGAGAGAACATGAGTTGCCATGGTTACGGAAGGGCGGGGCTATGTGATGGACAGCTGGCGTTCAGCATGTTTGGGATATATACAAGGTCAGCTGGCTTTTCATACAGACACACAGGAGACACAGACAGAAATAGACACTAGTTGAGCATTGTGTGCCCACGAAAAGGGAGGGTTTTGCTCGCAGTACGAAATAGTGTTGTCTGGTGGAAAGCTATCGGTATGTTTAACCCTTGACTGGGTTGATAGCTTTACCGCTTGAAGACGGTACCCTTTTGTGTGGTCACACTCGGTGACTTTAACAGGACATCAGAGGACAACATGGGGAGAATCGACGGCATCGGTTTACTTGGGAAACAAATCATCTCTCTCTCTCTCTCTCTCTCTCTCTCTCTCTCTCTCTCTCTCTCTCTCTCTCTTTCTCCCTTTCTCTCTCCTCAATCTACTCAAATCAATATCACGAACTGAACTGACTTCATACCTATAGCATCGTAAGCCTATATAATTTACCACCTAAGCTTGAAGAAGTTTGGGGTTTTATATTTACACACTTATATATGCATAAACTCTGCTAACCTGTTTGCTTTATCTTGTTTACTTTCTTACATAGATGCTAATAAAATAGTATTTGTTAACAGAAGACTCAGACTCCAGGTGTGTTCCATTTTTGCTGGTCCTTTTAACCCGTTACGGCGTACGTAACGAAAGTGGGGGCTCGTCCGGGATAGGACAAAAATGTTGCGGGGCGCTTATTGATTGAGGGATTATCAATCTTATTGGCTAATCTTCCTTTGTTTTTTTTCGTGTGTGAAAATCAGCAGAGATGAACGTTGGGGAATTTCTGGCATCGCCAGACCCTATGGCTTTAAATAAAGCTAGTAAGGATGAATTGTGGGAAGTTGTTCATGAACTGAAACTTAAGGAGGTAAATAAGGGCATGACAAAGGTAGAACCTGAAGGACAATAGTAGAATACTATATCACTACGAAGCAATTTGTTGAAGAGGAGTTAAAGGGTTTTCCTTTAGGTAACGAGGAGATCCAGTTGCCAGTGGAACAAATGAAGTTAGATAGACTTAAATTAGAGACTGCGAAAAAAGAAAAAAAAATAAAGGCAGTATGATGCTAGAGGCAGATAAGCAGAGAGAAGAAGCAGAAAAACAGAGGGGAGAGAGAGAGAGAGTGAGAGAGAGAGAGAGAGAGAGAGAGAGAGAGAGAGAGAGAGAGAGAGACAGAGAGAGAGACAGAGACAGAGAGAGAGAGAGAGACAGAGAGAGAGAGAGAGAGAGACAGAGTGATCGAAAGAGAGAAATGGCTGTGACAGGACCAAGAGTTAGGCCGTGGTGATAAGCTGGTTGTACCGTTTAATGCCAGCCAAGAGATTGTTAGCATCTCCATTTAATGAGGCCGAAGTTGATAGGTATTTTCTGCATCTTGAAAAGTTAGCCCAGAATAGGAAATGGCCGAGGTATCAGTGGGCTGTCCTGTTACAAAGTGTGATTAAGGGGAAGACTCAGTAAGTGTATTCTGCTCTTACGGTTGAACAGGCAAACGATTACAACACGGAGGCGTATAGATAAAAGTTCAGAGATCTGATGAAGTCTTGGAACCAAACGTATGTGATGTTTGCCCATGAAAAACAGGTGTACCTATCGTTGTTCTACCTCAAAAGGGGCGAATGAGGATATTAACAATTTAAGAGAGCTGATATTGATTGAAGAATTTAAAAACTGTGTTCCTGATTACGTAAGGACGTACTTAAATGAAAAAGAGGCTGGGAACCTTTCAGCGTCTGCTAGACTAGCCGACGAATATGCCTCAACCCATAAGGTTAAGTTTGTCTGGAGGAAGTGCTGCCGAATGAGTAACAGAGATAACAACTATAATCCGCAGGTTAAACCAGAAAATAAGTCGGGAACTAGTGACAAGAGTAAGGAGGAAAGAAAGCAGTCAAAAGAAAAGTCTTCTAGTTTTCCATGTCACTTTTGTAAGAAGGCTAGTCATGTGGCGGCTTATTGTTTCTCTCTGAAAAGGGAAAAAGGGAAAGAAAAAGCGACAATTCCAAATGCTTGTGTTCAGTCGGTTGGAAAACCGCTATGGAAGCAGGGGTCTGACCGAATGCAAAAGAGATCTGAGTGGTTCGCCTCGAATAGGTTTCTGTCTGTAAAGGAGGGGTTAACCTCATGATAGCAAAGTCAAGGGTGTAAATCATGACGATTTTTCAGAGTCTCGATTCAGGAATAATTAGGGTTCAGCCCGTTTGAAATTGCTTTCGGTCAAAGGGCTAAAGGACCGTTAACAGTGAACACTCCGAGAACAGCGGTCTAATCAGGAGGTGTGTGTAAGCGTGCTCAGTTATGCTTTGGAATTTAGAGACAGACTTAACAAAGTTTGTGACTTTCTAAAACAGAACTTACAGAACTCTCAGAGAAAGATGAAGGTCTGGTATGAGGGAAAAGCTAGGGAACAGAGATATCATGTTGGAGATAAGGTTCTGTTACTGTTCCTCCTCCTGAACAAACACTCCAAGCGAAATTGATTCTTTGTACTGGATCGGTGGAAGGCTAAGCAAGTGGTACACGTAAACATGATAAAGCCTTGTCATCACTCGGAGACAGCACCTGCGAGTACTGTTATGAATACAAGTGAAGTCGTGGGTACTGGTACCAGGGTACCAGATAATTTTAACAAGCTAAGTAGATTCCCAACAAGGCGCAGGAAATCCGATGTTTTGGAAAACATGGACACTAAAATCCATCACTTGGAACCTGACCAGCAAAGTCAACTGAATGGGGCTAATTAGCAGGTATGAGGATTTATTCCCTGACATTCCCAAACACTGCACAGCTGCTGTGCATGATGTAACTGTAGATAAAGCTGATCCGATTGAGCAGCACCCTTACAGAATGAACCCAGACAAAAGTAAAATGGCTGAGCAAGAAATTGGTTACATGCTGACAAACGGCATCATTAAGCCATCTACCTCAGACTGGGTGTTCCTCTGCGTTTTTGTGCCTAAGCCGGTTGGGAGCATGAGATTCTGTACTAATTACAGGAAAGTTAATGCAGTAACCAAGACAGATGCTTATCCCATCCCGAGAGTGGATGACTGTATTGATAAGGTGGGAAAGGCCAAATACCTCACAAAGATTGACCTGATAAAAGGATACTGGTGAGTTCCCTTGACAGAAAGGTCCAGAGAAATGCCTACATTTGTGGCACCATCTGGTCTGGATGAGTACAATGTTTTACCCTTTGGGATGAAACAATGCTCCAGGGACTTTCCAAAGGATGATAAATTCTGTGATTCGAGGATTAGAAAATACAGGGGCTTATATTGATTATTTGATTGGATGGAATGACACGTGGGAAGAGCATATGCCGGCAGTGGAGAAACTATTTGACCGGCTTTCCAAAGCCAATCTTACTGTACACCTCTGTAAAATGAATTTGGTGACACCACCGTTACTTATCTTGGCTAGATAGTAGGCCACGGCTAGCTGGCTCTTGTGCTATTGCCGAGTTTCCTGTTCCGACGAGCAAGAAATATTTAAGAAGATTTAAGCAGTGGTTGGGTATTTCCATAGATTTCGTAAAAAAAACTTTGCGGATATCGCTTTCCCCCTAACTTAACTATTAGGGAAGAATGAAAGATTTGTATGAGGTCACCTATGTCAGGAGGCAACTGAACGCCTGGAAACCATTCTGTGTTACCAACCTGTGCTCAAAGCAACTGATTTTACTAAACCATTTTCTATAGCGGCAGACGCTGGTGACGAAGCTGCCGGGGCAGTACTGCTACAAAAAGGTGATGATGACATTAAACATCCTGTAGCTAATTTCTCAAAGAAATTTAATACACACCAGAAAATATCTCCACATTTGAAAAGGAGTTGCTATCACTCATTTTAACTTTGCAACATTTTGATGTCTATATATGTCCTGCGCGGAAACCATTTGTGGTTTGCACTGACCATAAACCATTAGTGTTTCTGAGTAAGATGTAGGATAAGAAGGTTAAGAATAGAAGGTCATTAAACCGGTGTCTGATCTTGCAAGATTATGACATGGAGATAAGGTGTGAACGTATTACTTCGAGCTGCATAATCAATAGTTAGAGAATTTTTTTCCCAAAGGGCGGGAGGTGTGACGAGATCTTAAGGTTTATTCAATATGGACTGTACCTTTAAAAAGACAGAGAGAGAGAGAGTGTGTGCACTGATTCAGAGAGAGAGAGAGAGAGAGAGAGAGAGAGAGCACCGAACAGCCCGTGAGTTGCCATGTTTACGGCAGGGCGTATCTATTATGATGGACCGCATGTTTGGAATATATGCAAGGTCATAATAGACTGAATGTGAGACTGCACGAACTTGAGTATTCCAGCCGTGTGCAAAAGACAACAAACAGTGCAAATATGAAATGTAATGAATAAGAATAAATAAGCAATAAATATCGAAAGCATGTGATGACGTTTGCTTGAAAGTGAGTCAATAGGCTGTGGGGACGTTTCAGTTATGGGGCAAGTGGAGTGACGTTATCCCATTTGGATCAAGGCATTGTTGGTGAGGGGGTAATATCTGTCCCTGAACCTGTTGGTGTGAGTCCTCAGACTCCTGTACCTTCGCATGGCAGCAGCGGGAAGGGAGCATTGTCTGGGTGGTATTGGTGGGAGGGAGGGGGAGATGCCTGATAATGATCACTGCTTTCCTGCATTCAGGAGCGAATTAAACACGGGTGAGGAAGACATTTGGTGATTGTAGATGATGCAGATGACATGGAGTGTCTCCGCTAAGGACAATGGTGGGAAGTAGTGGATCAGGTCATATTCTCTTTGTGACCCTGGAGAAACAGAATTTGTTTCACGCATCATGGTCCAGAACAGTTTCCACTGAGAAGTAATTATTCCGGATTACCCATTGATTTATCTTACTTGGGCAATTATGCCGGTAAACAAGGGAACAACCAAGGACACAAAGCACAAGGCGACTATATAAACACGTGGTCCAGGAATATTGAATGCTCTTTTGATATTTTGCGTCAACAGAATTTCATCAATACTGAAATTTCATCTTAATATTGTCACAAGCTTGCCGCGGGCGATACTGTTCCCGGTTTCAATACGAAGGTCCAACTTTTCCTTCTCGTTCCCCTCCTTGCTGGTGTTGCATTTCCTGATGTGCATCTTTTCTCAGGGTATGAGTTTAATAAACCATTATTAACGGCTTTGTACATTTCTAATTCACGCTGTCCTCCCAGAGGCTGTAGATCTTTCTGGTACGTCCCTAAAACCAACTCAAAAATGTCAAGTGTAAACTATTGTCACTGCCTTCCAGTTTAATATCACCACTTGGAATACGTCCCTGAATGTTTCACCCGTTTCCAAAGTTCATACCCCTCTTCCATTCAGTACCATCCGTCTCCCGCCCTTTGTCCCTGGACATTCCGTGTACTCGTTTCCTATTATTTCCCTTCTTTCCTCATATTCATCTCATCTTGAAATCCATTTGGACACTCTCTGGCTCCGGGTGTGCTACAGTCCTCCAGGATCTCTCTCTGTCCCTCTCCATGTTTCTCCCTTCGCTTGGCTTTGAAATCAACATCCAACTCCTTTGCATCATTCTCGTTGAATTTCCGGTTTACGGTGGCCATCACCACGTGTCATTCGGAGGTGACCAATCACCACCAACCAAGCAAAACGACCGCACAATATAGAATTCAGCTTTAATTACTCCGAAAGCTGCGATCTGCAAACAGTGAGACCCTCATAATCTGGATGATCTCCGGGTAACTAAATTCCAGATCGCCAGTCGCTCGCAGAACATTCCCTTCTGTGTCGGTGACACACTCATCCAGTCTGCTGCTCTGAATTGAATTCGGTTGTTTATAAAGAGGGAGGGAGGGAGATTAGTGGGGAGAGATGAACGGTCAAGGAAGTCGCGGATTCCTGCAGAAAGCAGAGATGTGGGAAAGTTAAAGATGTGTCCAGTGGTAGGATCTCAAGATGTCTGAGTCATTCCAACCCTTGTAACGAAATCTTGTACATGTGAATCAGAGTCGGGAGCAGAGAACTTCGAAGAGGTTACTCGCAGGTCGTCGAGGCTCGTACAACCGGGAAGATTTGCGGGCGTTCGGGCATTCCAGAGGTCCGATTAGTGTCGAGTGCAGAGCACTGAGAATTCAATAAAAGTACAGAAGGGGCAGACGCTGTCTCTGCTCCGTTGTCGGAGCGGCCATTGGTGAGAATAGGAGCCAGGCTTTGCCTCAGGAGGCTGAGGACAAAGAAACAAGTGAGACGGTTTTGTTTCGGTTGCTGATTGTACAATGCAGGCAGGAACGCAGGTATGGCAGTGGAATGCTCCTCCTGTAGGATGGGACAGTTGTTGCACAAGCAGTAACAGACTGTAAGGAGTTTCTGAGGCAGGATAGGCAGATAATAGATCAAAGAATCTCTCAGCCAGTTGGTGTGAGATGTGTCTGTTATAATTGAAGAAGTATTATAAGCAAGATGGATGAACTTAGATCACAGTGACTTAGATGACCCAGGGGCAGGAATAGCTGCTGAGTGTGCCGGGCTATAGATGTTTCAAAAGGAACACGGGGGGGGGGGGGGGGCTCAAAATAGCTGGCGCAGTTGAACTGCTAATCAGGGATAGTATCCCGGCTGAAGAAAAGGAGGAAGACACGGAGCGATTGCCCACTGAGTCACAGGAAAGGATCAATAACTCTACTGGGTGTTTTGTTAGTGACGCCCCCTATAATAACAGGGACATCGAGGAGCAGGTAGGGCGGCGGGCTCCGAAACGGTGCAATCACAACAGGGTTGTTGCGATGGGTGATTTTAACTTCCCTTCTTTTGACTGGCATCCCCTTAGAACAAAGGGATTAGATGGGGTGTAGTTTGTGAGGTGTGTTCGGGAAGGTTTCCTGATGGTATATGTAGATAATCCAACTAGAGGAGGGGCTGTACCTGATCTGGTGTTGGGAAATGAAGCTGGTCAAGTGTCAGATCTCCCGGTGGGAGAGAAATTTGCAAGAACAGATCACAACACTGTCTTTTCTCACCATCGCGCTGGAGAGAGACAAGTTATGCAAGCATTTAATTGGGGGAGGGAGAAATATGATGCTGTTAAGCAGGAACTTTGGAACATAAATTGCGAGCAGATGTTCTGCCGGGAAATCACCGCAGAAATGTGGTAATTGCTCAGGAGACATTTACATGGCGTTCCACAGAGGTATGTGAAGTTATGGTAGAATTAAAGATCCATGATGCACAATGAATATAGAAAACCAAGTTAAGAAAAAATGAAAAGCTGATGAAAGGTTCAGGAACCGATGTACTTTTAGAATTGTAGAGAACTATGAGGGTGCCAAGAATGAGAGCAACAATGAAATTAGGAGAGCTACAGGGGGCCATCAGAAATCCTTGGCGAGCAGGTTTAACGAAACTTCCAAGACACTCTGCAAGCCTGTGAAGAGCAAAAGGATGAGTCTTGTGAGAATAAGACCAAGGCAGCGTAAGTACGTAATGAATACTTTGCTTGGGTATTCACCAGTTAAAAGGAATTTGACAATTCGGGGGATGACTTACAGCGGACTGAATCGCTTGAGTATATAGACATTAAGAAGAGGATGTGCTAGAGCCTTTGAAGGATATTAAGTTAGATAGCTCGCCAGAACAGTTGAGATACACCCTGGGTTACTGTGGGAAGCGAACGTGAAATTGCCGAGCCTTTGGCGATTATCTTTGCATTATCAGTAGGGACGGGAGAAGTACCAGAGGATTAGAAGGTTGCAAACGTTGTTCCCCTCTTCAGGAAAGGGAGTAGAGAAAACCGAGGGATTAATAGATCGAGTCTTATTTCAGTGGTGGGCAATTTGTTGGAGAATATCATGAGAGACAGGATTTATGAGCATTGGGAGAGACATAATCTGATTAGTGATAATTAGCATGGCTTTGTAAAGGGAAAGTCACACTTTAACAAACTGATTGAAATTTTTGATGATGTAACAAAACACACTGGATGTAGTGTATATGGATTTTAGTAAGGCATTTGATAAGTTTTGCAGTGCGAGGCTTATTCAGAAAGTAATGAGGCATGGGATCCAAGGAAACCTTGATTTGTGGATCCAGAATTGGCTTGCCCACAGAAGGCAAAGTGTGCCGGTAGAGGCTTGCTATCACGCAGGGAGGCCAGTGACCAGTAGTTTTCTACGGGGATCTGTTCTGGGACCCCTTCTCTTTGTGATTTTTATAAACAACCTGGATGAAGACGTGCAAGTGTGGGTTAGTAGGACAGCTGATAACACAGAAGTTAGCGGAGTTGTGGATAGTCTGGAGGGCTGTCAGAGCTTACAGCGGAATATTGATAGGATGGGCAACTGGGCTGTCAAGTGGCAGATGGAGTTCAAACCAGATAAGTGTGACGTTCTTTATTTTGGTAGTTCAAATTTGAGGACAGAATATAATAATAATTAAAAGACTCTGGACAGTGTACCGTATCCACGAGATCTTGGGGTCCATGTCCATAGGACACTGAAAGCAGCTGCGCAGTTGACAGTGTTATTAAGCAGGCGTGTGGTGTGTTGACCTAAAACGGTAAGGATGATGAGGTACAAGATATTGCAGGATTTTGACAAAGCAGATATTATCTATGAAATTTAGTAAATTTAACTTTATTGAAAATAGGATGTGGTATTCAAAACACTTTCAATTTCCCCTCAACATCATCGAACTAAGAACGTAGCTGTGTGATGATGCATAACATACTGGACAATATTGTTACAGCACATCCTTCTACATCAAATTTTGTAAATTTAACATGATTGTAAATATCTCATCCTATACAATGCGCTTTCAATTTTCCCCCAGCCTACACACGAACTTTTTAACAATAGGATAGAATCTCACATACAATATGTTTCTCTGTTTAACTATAGTTTACACATTGTCCCATTCAAGGTAAGTATGTATTTCACGCCATTTCTCAATTCCTCTCTGAATTTCCGCTGCGTTAATCCATATATACACGTGTTTGTGCAGGTACTGAGAATCTGCAACATAAACGCAACCTCCTGGGCGATATATACTGGGTTATTGAAGAATCGATCATGATAGAAGAAATTTCTCACCGGCCAGTTCAAAGAATGCACGACATATATCATCCATAGTAACATGAAATTGGCCGAAATGGTGAAAAGTAAAATCATGGACTTCTTCCGATTCTTCTCCTCTGCATCATCCTTTGAATTCTCTCCATTGTTTCGGAATTGCTTGCGAACTTTATTGGCCGCGATAATATGTCTGACGGTCAGAGCATTGCAGAGTGAAATGAACAGGATTGGTGATAAGGGGGTTATGATGCTGTCGATCCACTCGTAAACCTTCCACAGTGGTGAGGTTAAATATTGAGACGTTAAAACGCAGCCCCACCCGACATTGTTAATGTAAACTAAAGGTTGCTGCAAAAAATGGAAAGGGATTGTCCTCACGCAGCTTGATACAATCACTACAGCGATAATCACCGAAGCTGTTTTCTCGGTGCAATATTTTAACTTAAGCTTCTGACAGGAAATTGCCACAAAGCGATCGAAGGTAAAAGCGACGGTAAACCAGACAGAACAGTCCACAGTTATAATGTACGCGGCAAAATTGATGCTACACACTCGCGTCAGAAACAGAAAATTCAATGAGAAATACATGAAATTAACCCGACGTATTATCACTTCGACAATAACCACCAGCAGATCCGCCGTTGACATGGCCATCAGGTAGCGAGTGATGCATTTGGACAAACCGCACCTTCCTCGTGACAGGATCACAATTGCCACCAAGTTCACTGCAAGAGACAGGAAATCTACAATTATGTTGACATAATTACGGCGCACATAAAGACCTTTAAATATATAAAAAGTCAGCTACAATTTCTCCCAATACTAATTGAATATATTCATTTTATGATTACACATTACCTCCTGCAAGAAAGAATAGAAGGAACTCTGATCGTTGAAGTTACTCGATGTGTTGACAAGCGAAATGCGATGTTAGTAACAATTACAAATGTCCGGATGACTCACGATCGACCCTTAAGTTTCCATATCTTTCTCTCTGCACATCTGCTGCGTCACCCGCTGAGGAATTTCAGCATTTTTTAAATTTATGTACCTATTTTTCAAGGAACGTGTGGTATTTTTCGAATTTTATAGTGACTGGTGAGAAAAAAAACCGTCCAAGGTTTTTTTTGTCTCTGTATTGTCCGGTCCTCCCTGACAACAGTCCGACTGCCCCATTGCACTGTGCTCTCTCACAGGCAGGGCTTCTCATGTTACACTGGCCAATGATAATAGTCACGGATTCGGATTTAAATGAGGAGACATGTTTCACTCAGAAAGCGGCGGATCTCATGAGTCCTTTGTCCTGGAGGGTGGTAGATGACCAGACATTGATTTTACCTAAGGCGAGGGAGGATAGAATCATAGATTGCGAGATAACGGGGCAGAGAAGCATAAATGTTTTGTGAGTCCATCTTGGTCGGGACGGACGTCTCTTCGTTTGTTTGTACGACAGGGCCTCGAAGGGAATGAAAATAATCCGTTGACGGAACTCAGATGTGTATATCTGTCGACGTTTCGGGTCAAAACATTCCGTTCAGACCCGCAAGTGTCTAGATTCTGTACCTCCTGAGCCTCCAGGGGAATGGGATCTACTGGCGATGGGCATCGCTGACTCATAACGCGATAAATCACTTATACAAGTCCGCTGATGAACTACAAAATGACAAAAAATAAGCTGCAGAGACTCCACATCAATAGCAGATGCGAAAACAAGACAATGGGTAAAAATTGTTGATTTAACATGTCTGTATGATGTTCAGAACCACCGACATTAAAAAAGGAACATTAGTTATCTCTGATCTGAACATTGTGCATCAAATAGAGCTTTTTCACTTATTTATATGCATTATTTCTTGAAATTTACGCAAGCAGCACATTTCATTGTCTCCGTTAATATTTATTTAAAAAACAATTAAACCAGCTGCCTTTATCCACACTAAACACTCCACACGGATAAAGACTGACCACAGCCTTACAATGATATTTAACTTCAATCGTCTATATCTCACCTGGGACACCGACGGCAGCAAGAACCGGGTAATAGATCCGGTCTATCCGGAAAATTAGCGGGTACCCCATCTTCTCGCGAATCAGACCTGATCATCCCAATGAATCAGGTTGCTGAATGTGGTCGTTATTATAGTCCAGAGTATACTCCGGGGGGAGAGTCGCAGCAGGGATGCAAATTAACATTGCAGTTACAAATCGAGTAAACAACACAGCTAATTAATCATGTATGCTTTTAATATTTAATACTTTTCTGTAACTGTTTTGTCCTGCAGTCATTTTCCTTCATGAATAGACTGGTACTTTTTCCACAACATGAGACTCTAAATGCTTGGCGAATCAATACAGAATAGAACAGAATGGGAGACAACAAGAAACAAAAGACCAGCAACAGAACAAGCTCCGTTTCTCCCTCCAAGACAAGCACATACACGGGTCTCCAAACCCGGAAAAACACCCTCTTGTTCAGCCTCCGGCCTGCAGCGGACTCGGGCACGGAATGGGCTCGCAGGCACTCGGCCTCGATCAGTCATCTGTAGTTCTCAAGCCGGCGACCACACACTGTCCCTTAATTCTATTACCTGTTTTGTTTTTTTTTTTAATTATTTGCCGATTATTATAATCCTGAAACCACTTGGCCGCAGCAGAGTGAAACGAGTCTGAATATGTCTCACAAGTCGGATGTTGCTGCAAAATTACATCTGCTATACGAACATATTTATTGAACGGCCACTATGTGCAAGTTCTGGGAGAGATCAATGACCCCCCTCGTCAGGTCGTTAATGCATTTACAAAACCTCCCACGAGCTCAGGCAGAAATGGCCACAAAATCCATATTCCAGCCACTTTTATTCACCATTTCATTAAGGACTAGGCTCTGCAGGGCACGCTGTCCAACCAATAGCCTCTCTTTTACAGGTAGTGAATGTAGTCTTTTCAACTGTCCCCTCTGGCACCTTGCGGGATTCAGCACATCTCTGTGTTTCAAACAAAGCTGTTCCCTCAAATCATTTTTTAAAGTAACATTTCCCACATCTAAACTTCATTCTGATTGGTTTTCATACCCGACTCATGAGAAGAAAGATTCTCAATATTTACCTTACCAAGGTGTCTAATAATATTATATCGGCCGTTACAATCCACGGCGACTTATAGCAGTAAGCTAAACATTTCTATAATCGTTATTTTTTTTTAATAAATCTGTAACCTCTTTCAGTCCAAGGTTGACCAAGAATATTTCACTATAAATAAGTATCCAACTTCTGACAGAAAACGTTCAAACTCCTGTGAAAACAGACGTTTCAGCTCTATTGTTAAACAACGCTTCTCAGATATATAATTTTTGCAATGTGGGAAACATAAAAAGTACTCCAGCGAGCAGTAAGCCTGAATATTGTGGACATAACATAACTCCAGAAACGTACGTCTAAACCAATGACATCCTAATGAAATAGGACGTATTAGAACTCTCTATAACACTATATTTATGAGAGAGAGAGAGAGAGAGAGAGAGAGAGAGAGAGAGAGAGAGAGAGAGAGAGAGAGAGAGAGAGAGAGAGAGAGAGAGAGAGAGAGAGAGAGAGAGAGAGAGAGAGAGAGAGAGAGAGAGAGAGAGAGAGAGAGAGAGAGAAGACAACAGGTAACGTCAAAATCCAAACAGAAGAAAGTTAGAAAGTTTGTATTAGACTATGCATGCTACCAAATGCTACATTGTGATTAATTTTATTGTCAGCATTAGGAGGAGAAAATAAACAATTTTAGAATTGGCCGTTTCGTCACCACCATCGATTCGGCCAACACGGGTCAGTGAATCCCGTCCAGGAGCCCGATGGCCGCTGACGAACCTGACGGGTTGAGGCCGGAGAGTCCCGCACCTCTCGCCCGCCGGCAGCAGAGACAAAAGATGGAGACCAGTCCGACACAGACAGACGGCGCTGATCACCTGTTCGGTTTCAGCTCTCATCCTCGACGATTTTAATTCCGCTCGACGCTGTAATCTGCACGGAGTGATGGAGTTCGTGTCCCGCCATCAGGAAGCAACGCAGCTCCCCGCAGCGATGGCAGTCTCCGCTCTCATCTTCACCGTATCCTCAAGGTGATCACAAAATCCCCGAATCATTTAGTCGGCTCAAAGTACATCCTGAAAAGGAATATCACACACTACAACGAATCGCTGTTCAGAAGAGGAAGTTTATTTGGAAGAGGAAGAGTATGGAGTAATTTTGTGAGCTGTCGGGAATATTGCCCTTTCGGCATGCACTTTGTATCTTCCGGTGTAATTTGCAGACCATAACCTTACTACTGTTCGGGGGTCTGTATACAACTCCCATCAGGGTCACCCTTGCAGTATCGAGTAGTTTTGTGATCTGGGGTGAACACGTCGCCCTTGGTCGCTGATCATTTGTCACGTCTACTGGCGGTGAATGTGGAGGAGATATTACTGACAATCCGAACTGACCGGGCTCTGCCGATGAGGAAATCAAGCATCCAGTTTCCCGGGAGATACTGAAGTTCAGTTCCTGTACTTGGTGACAGGTTCTGAGGGGGTGACGGTGTTCAATGCTGAGCTGGAGTCTATGAAGAGCATCTGGTCGTCAGTAGCTTCCTGTCCGGATGTTCCAGCGCTGAGTGAAGAGCCAATGAAATGGCATCTGCTGTTGACGTCGTGTGACGTGATGCAGATTGGAAGGGAAGGAAACAACTCCTCAGTTGGAATTGATCTTCTTCACAACCAGCCTCTCAAAATGCCTCATCGCAGCGGACATAACTGCTGCTGGTGGGTATTACGGGAGGCTATTGGGAGGCGGCAGACTTCGCCGCCACCTGAGACGAATTTTAGTGGTTTGGATCCCATATCTCCTCTGCTCATCAACTCTGATTAGAATCATCCATTTGACGGTGTGGGACAATTTACCATTTGACCTGCCAAGGTGCAGCGCCTCACCGCTGACTGAGTTAAACTCCAAACTCCATCTTTCCTCTCATATCTCTAACTGACCGATATCCTGTTGCATTCTTTGCCAGTCGTCTCTCTGTCCACAGCGGCAATCCTCATGTGATCCACAGATTTACAAACTCATCTATCTACATTTTCAACAATGTCATTTATATACATCACAGACAGCAGAGGTCCCAATACAAATCCCTGCAAAACACCATTAATCACAGACCTCTAGCGTGGATAAGTACTCTGTCCTCTCTGGGAAGCTCGTTCCGGGTCCCAGTGGCTAAATCCCGTGAATCCCCTTCATCTCAATCTTCTGGATGAGCCTCCCATTGTCAAACTCCTCACTAGATCCATGCGCACAGCATCGACAGCTCTATCTTCATCAATCACGCTTATCACCTCGTGAGAAACGCGATTAAATTGATAAGATGCGACTTGCCCCGCACAAATCCACGCTGGCTCTCTTTAATTGGATCACATGCTTATGAATCCTAACCCCAAAGAATTCTCTCTAGTAACTTTCCAATCATTGACGTGAGACTCGCTGGTCTATATTTCCAGGTTTAACTACGGTTCCCTTCTTGACTAATGGAAGAACAATAGATACGAGCCTGTCCTCCGGGACATGTCCTGTGGCTAAAGAGGACTGGTAGTTATCGATGAAGAACCCAGCAAATATTTTCTCTTGTCCCTGTCCGTACCCTTGGGCATATCCTGTCGGGCACCGGGCTAACAGGCACTGTAATGTTCTTTAAGAGATCCAACACTTACATCTCCTTTACCTTGAAATGCGCCGGCAAAGCGATATGCTGAGTACTAATCTCGCTATCCTGCACGTTCTTCCCCTTCCTAAATACAGGTGAAAAGTACTCATTAAGGACCTCCCTCACATACACCTAATCCAAGCAAATGTTCCCCTCTTTATCCCTGAGAGGTCATAACCTCGCAGTAGTAAACTTTTTGCCCTTGTTATATCTTGTATGTATAGAATACCTTAAATTATTTGATAAAGCACTACGCTATCCGTGAAGGCAAAAAAAAAAACAACTTTGCATCTTCATCAAAGACAGAAACACACTCTGCCAACCTTCCGTCCACGTCACACAGAATATATATATAGATGGATCAACACAGATCCCTGCAGAACACAGTGAGTTAAAGATCTAACGACCACTACACTCGGTCTTCAGTCGTAAAGCGAATTCTGTATCTAAACAGCCGAGTCACTCTGTGTCGTATAATTCAGCAATGATGATCCTGAAACCGTCGAGCACTAGAAGACCCATCGGTTTTAAAATCTGTGGTTTATACAGCGTTCCGTTACAAACATGGTATCTGAAGCAAATTTGGAGGCTCATTTTGAATAAAATATATTTGTAGCATGTTTGAAATCAAAGTGGAAAACGTAACGGCGTGGTAAGGAGCCCCTATCTTACAGCCTGAGACCCCTGTTGAACTCTGATCTCTGGTGGAGTTTCTGTGTAGAGTTCCAAAATTCCCCATGTGAACGGAGGTGACGTCGGATCCCCGGATATTCCACTTTCCTGCCATGTTCCTAATGCGCGCCTCGAAATAAACCATTATCGTTTTAAAGAACGAGAATTATGATATGATGCACGTAGACTTCCTGCAAAATGACTGACGGGCAGTGTTGCTGAAATAGTTGTAAAATGTAGTTTTAGGACAATGACTTGTCAACTTTCAGATTCATGGATCGACAACTGAAAACTTATCTGAAACTTCTGAATTTTATATGCAAATGGCAAAGGTGAATTAGATTTGAGCTACTATTTGTCTACCAACAGACTGGATTGGGCTACCATATGAATGTAAAATCGAAGGGAAACTAATACTCATTTTAGATAAACGCTTACCTTGATCAATCTCAATCCGACATGTCAGTCTGTATCCACGTGCACTGTTATAATTCTTCTCAGATAACGCTGAAAAGATCGTGCAGAGCAGAAGGAGTTGTTGTGGTTTAACAAGAATTCAAAGTTCGACCTTGCAGTGTGGAAGCAGGTTCGTTGCAGTAAAGACGTATATAAACACCAGAAAACATGCCAAAATACACGCCAAAGTTTATCCCTAGAGCGGATGAAGGACCACTGCTTCAGGCTCGCGTGTAAAATAGAAGGGAAGTTTTTTTAAGCAGATTTTTAGCAAAAACACAGTCACTATTTCTTCCGTGAGATAACGTACTTGGCATGATAATGAGTGACAGCGCTGTGCAGTGGGATATTTGCCACATCAGCCGACTCTAGATTTGGGGAGGTAGGATAGTGCAAAGTGAGCAGAGTCAGGAACATGGACGGCACAGAGTGCGCAGATTCAGGACACTAAACAGTGTAGAGTGAGCAGCTTCAGGACCATGGAAAATGCAGAGGGTGCAGCTTCAGTGAAATAGAAAGTGCAGACAGAGCATCTTCAGGACCATGGACGGTACAGAGTGAGCAGCTGAAGGAACATGGATATACAGAGTGGTCAGATTCGGGACCATGGATAGTGCAGAGTGACTTCTTGACATTCTGTTTGATCGCGTTAAAATCGTCATCTAAAATTGATGAGTCAGATCGCGATCACATTTAGGTGCTCTGGTCTCTATCAGGTGCGCGGGTGGGAGGCCGCTTAGTCACTGAAATGCTCCCGCGAGCGTAGACTTTGCTGCCATTTTGCTGGAAGGCCGTGACAAAATTTCATGCTCAGACAAATCGTCGGTCCATACATCTGTAAAATTTATAGGAAATGTTGTTGAGGAAAGTTAGTTTGAATAAATGTGTAGGACATTTGCAACTTCCTTATCTTTTATTTTCACGTTTACAAGAGGCGTCGTCATGAACAGAGGGCTGAGAGTTGGAGGAATGCATTGATTTGATTAGGTATAATGATTAAATACTTATATTGGATCGATAGCTGTACACTTGTGGATTCTCATGTTCTCGGTTATAGTGTTACTTTCAAATAATGTATTGATTCGGCAGCAGTAACGATTTAAATATCTATGTCACCATCTTTTAGAATAATTCCTTTTATGTACGGCACCATATTAATTGATTTTTAACCAATTTTAACTATGTATATTACGTTGAAGTTCGCATTCTTGGACAAAGTTGGTCTTTTGTATTATTGTGCCGCTTCTAGATCAATTTTATTTGCAGTTTATATCGAAGGTTTGATATTGCAGGAAGTTATTGGTATTTGTAACCAGCTTTCTGTTGGAACATTGATAACCGTATAATCTCAATACAACCGATATCCAGTAATATGGCAAACGATGCACCATATAGGCTTTTCAAGCTTGAGAGCAAATTACGTTTTAAATTTGAAATCTCTCCGTTAAAAGGGTTAATCTCAACATTCAGTATTGATGCAATGACAGGTGACTGTATCAAACAGCATTGATTAACGGCCGCAACTGGGCAAAGGCCGACAGTGAAATAATATGGATCTGTTGATTAACACAAGTCTGTTTTAATGAAAAGCCTCGTCTTTGATTGAAAGTAACTACGCCTTTGGTTGATTAACTTATAAAGACTTCTCGGTACTCTGGGGCATTCATCGTTATTTTGATGCCAGATACATCCAAACTGTTTCGAACTTCATGACGTGCTATTTAGTTCAGACGATTGTGAAACGGAATGATGTTGTAACCTTACTGTCCCTGTGGAGATGTGGAGGATTATATACTAAAGACAGCTGCAACAAACATCTCAGTGTAGTTGCTTGTAAATCAGCAACTTCACACAGAAAATGCTGGAAACGTTCAACGGAATCAGGAAAATATATTATATCATAATTGCAGTTATTGGTGTCCCTGGTAAGCAACTATAATATTGTTTTGTTATTTTTGTAACATTACACTCGAGCTTGTCTCCCGGTCTGACTTATAGTTGAAAATATTTCCTTGCTAATCAATGGTTTTGCTTGAACCAGGAGAGAGGCTTAGGTATTGTTTCCATGGTTGTCTTTCCGAGCGTTTAAAGTTCTTAGTGAAAAATCAGATTGTACAACGACGTAGAGACATCGTGCGAAGAAGTTGCCAAGTAGCCCGGTTTCTGGCAGATAATAAGTAATGTAAGTTGCAGATCAAATCGGTGCTGTTGATTTTTTGGCCATTATATTGCAGGTACAAACAGAAGTTTTAAAATAGTAGCGCTATGCGAATGATCCAAGTGATTCCTATTGAATTTGTTTTTGGCCGATGTTATTTCCTTTTTCTTCTGCTGTTAATTTTGTTACATAAGCTTACTAAACTGGTGAAAAACAGCAAAAGTGCTTACCCTCTTCTGTTTCAAATCCGCAGAATCGATTGCTCTGGAGTTACTGAGAGTGATCGGGGACACATGATAAAAAGAGCGATTGGTCTTTATTGTGTCAAGTTAATTCAACTGTTCCA
The DNA here is from genome assembly GCF_030144855.1 of Hypanus sabinus. NCBI lineage: Eukaryota > Metazoa > Chordata > Chondrichthyes > Myliobatiformes > Dasyatidae > Hypanus > Hypanus sabinus. The sequence continues at coordinate 84,761 of NW_026779433.1, forward strand.
GTGACTTTTACCAATACTTGTTCTTGGCTATGACGTTAACATTATGTTTTATGAAACATCGTTGTGTATGTCATGGATTGTTAATGTTCTGAGATAACTCCTGATTCCGGTCCCACCACTGCAATGACGTGTGCATTCAATTCAATGGCGTGACAGTGAGTGAAGAAATTCTGATGAATATATGGAATTACATTTTTCACTAGCATTCACTCTGTAGAAAGAAAGATAGACATCAATCAATATATGAAATGATTTAATTATATCGCCTCCATGGTCGCTGAAAATGGCGACTTAACATGATAGGTGTGATGCAATTCGGTTAGCTTTATAAGCCAAGGCACTGATCATAAAGTTATTACCTCATGTTACAGCTGCAGATGTCATTGATTAGATAACGTGTCAAAATATCAGCTCAGATCTGTTGGTTACACAACTGGGAGAACATGATAGCGACAGGGAGACTGCAGAAGGGTTTTGCAAACACGCGTCTCTCAACGGCGAGCGATGGTTATAGGAATTGAATCAGCTAGGTTTCTTCACATCGGAGCATGGTTGGCTAATTATTTTTATTTCCTTGGGTCGAAGGATCTGTTCCGGTACTGTATTATTCCTCTTTCTATTGCGCATCGAGTTTTATAACATTATCAATATCATAGAGAAGGTGCAAAGACAGAATCGCGATTTTTTCCAGATGCAGCCGACTTCTGAACTATGAGACACAGGTTTAAGGTAAGAAGGCAGATATTTTAAGGATATCGATATAAAATGCGATACATCTTACAGGGAATAGTAAGACCATATGACCATAACACCATATGACACATGAGCAAAAGTAGATCATTCGTTCTTGAGCAGCGATTCCATTATCACTGACTAACTTTTCCTCCTGACTCCATTCTCCGCCGTTCTCACACAATCATTTGACACTCTTAATAATCAAGATAATGTCAAGCTCCGCCTGAAATATACTCAGTGCTTTAACCTCCACAACCGTCTGTGGAAATGAATTCTTCAGAATCGCTGACACTTCCCTACCCTTCCGAGCCACAGGTCCAGACTCTGTGCCAGAGGGGCGACTACCGTGGCTTCCGCCAGATAGGCCGTCTCCCCCAACAGTACTCAAACAGGAGTACTTATTGTTAAGGGGTAGAGCCACTGGGGTTCTCTCTAGCATCTGCTTCTTGCCCTTCCTTCTCTGACTGTTATCTACTTATCTGTCTGCTGAAATTCTCTTGACAGTTACCCACTTACCTGCTGAAATGTTGACATGCTGTCTAATCAATGACATCTGCAGATGTAACATGTAAATGTATGCTCGGTGCCCTGGCTTATAAAGACAACCATATAAAATTACATCACACCTATAATTCCTTTTTCATCTCATTACTAAGCAAGCATCCTTGTGTTCTGATGCCGCGCCCCGGATCTAGACCATCCGAAAACTGGTAACATCCTCACCACGTCCATTCCATCTGTTCCTTTTAAGACTCGGTACGGTTCAATAGACGCTATCTGGGAGAGGATTCCGGAGGAACAGCTACAGATCGGTAAAATTTCAGTGCTTACAAAACAGTTGGATCGAAATTTCCATAGGAATGGGGCTGAGGGGATCCGGCCGAATTCAGGACTAGGAGATTTGTGTGGATAGTCATCGGTATTTGCATAACCGAGGTGAGTTTGAAAAGCCTGTGTTTTGTGGGTTTCTATTACCCGATTGTATGAATGGAATCGAGCTCTCCAACTTTCCCAACAGTCCCATGCAGCCCTGAGTACAGTAACCTATTTCCCTCTTGTCACTTCAGTCTGTGCTTTGTATGTTTGGAAGGGAGACGAAGGACTGAATTATTTTTTAAACTTTCCAAACTATACTCCTTGCTCAGAAGATTATTGCACTGAGTTTTCTCGGTTTTATTTCTCTTCTCTTTCTGCAGTGAATCTAGTTGCGATTGGGATCCTTTCCCAGGGAAAGTGCGGCCTCTCCTACTGCACCACGCACTACCTGGTGGCCATGGCAACGGCGGACATAATGGCTGTTACTACTGCAGTCATACTGAGGCGGATCAGTTTTTATTTCCCAGGAACCTTCTTGGATATCTACCCAGTGTGTAGCATTATCTTTGTCCTGCAGTGTGCATCCAGAGACTGTTCCGTCTGGCTCACCGTCACCTTCACCTTCGATCGGTTTGTCGCCATCTGTTGCCAGAAGCTGAAAGCAAAATATTGCACCGGGAAAACTGCGGTTTTGGTTCTGATGACTACCTGCACTCTGATCTGTTTCAAAAACGTTCCTTTCTACTTTATACATAAGCCAGGGGCACTAATTAATAACATTTTTTGGTTCTGCAAATTAAGGGCAGATTATTACACCGAGCAAGGATGGGTGGCTTTTGATAGGTTGGACAAGAGTTTAACTCCATTGATCCCTTTTGCTTTAATCCTGCTTCTCAACTTTCTGACAGTCAGACACATCCTATTGGCCAGTCGAGTGCGCAAGGCATTAAGGGGTCAGAGGAGACAACCGGAGTGACCCGGAGATGGAGAGCAGGAGGAGGTCGGTGATCTTACTCTTCTCCATATCCGGCAGCTTCATTCTACTGTGGTCACCCACTGTTGTAAAGTTCTTAAGATATCACGTTTTTCAAACAGATCCCAATGTTAACACCGATTCTGAATATATCTTTAAGCAGGTCGGGTACATGTTGCTGAATTTAAGCTGTTGCACAAACACATTTATTTATGGAGTGACTCAGGCCAAGTTCAGAGAACAGTTCATCAGCGCTGTGAAATACCCCGTGACGTCACTGCTGCGATTCATTCACAAACTAAAGAACTGACCGCGGCCACGGCCGCTTTCAATATCTCCCGATCATGAAAGTACAATTTAATACCCGAATAAGTTACACATGGATGCAAACAACAGCAACGACAAGCGAAAGTGTGGCAGCTAAAGCGGTGTTAGAAGGAATAGAAAGTGCGGGTGTTACTTTGTAGAAATTTATCCAAATTTTCGGGATTAGAGAATCATGTGTTTTTATTGTCATTCTTCAGTACAAGAGTGTAAAGGAGAACGGAATGCAAACAGAACAAATAAAAACAATACTATGAAACACAATTAAATGTAACTGTTATATGCTGTACATAGACGGATTGTATATACATAAAGTGACACTGTGCTACTTGTATGCAGACGTGGTCGAGGGTGATGTGGTGGAATAATGGGAAGAGGAGTTGATCAGTCTCACGGTTTGGGGGAACAACTGTTTTTGTGTCCAGTGGCCCTGGTGTTGATGGTGTGTAGTCTCTGCCCTGAGGAGAGTGGAACAATCAGCCCATAGGAAGGGCGGGTGTCATCCTTCATGATGTGGCTGGGATTTTACCGGCACCTTTCTGTCTGTGTGTACTCGATGGCGTGTGGACTGCTGCCGGTGATGTGTTGGGCAGGTTTAACTTCTCGTTGTCGAACCACCGGAGAAAACCTCCGTTCGACTCACCAGAGGACAATTATTTTTTCAGTGTCCAATTCTCTACCAACCTGCTAAGCCTCGGGAGTTGGGAGAAGAACGGAACCGTAGCGGTTCGCCAGGACGTACCTCTCCCGGCAGTGAAAACCTATACCAGTGATCCGGATCGAATCCAGTTTGCAGGAGCTGTCAGTGGTTGCTCGTTGCGACACTGACCGCCGGCAGATTAACCACTTTGCAATGGTTTAGTATCTCACCTTGTAGCTGATACCCAGGAAGATTTTTACTTCTAATATTTTCTATGTTTCTGTCCCCGTCCCCTGATGGTGTAGGTTCACTCTACAGAACCATCTGAATGTCATAGCTGGGGCAGGTATCTGTTTGATCTCTTTCTGATCCTTGACATCAACGGAGAGATCCGGTCTGAGCAAGCTTCTCCATCGGTGACGTTCACAAGGGTATTGTTCTGGTCGGGGTGATTCATGATGAGAAAGGGTATCAGAGACCGAGCTTGTCATCCTTGGAATAGTCTCTGCAAAATACAGACCTGGCAGATGTATTCAAGGTCATGAAAAGCAGAACAAAGGTAGATAGCAAGGAATTTACCGCCATTTCGGAACAGTCTACAATTGGGAAGTTCATATTTACTTTCGTGGATCTATCATCGGTAGAGTAAAAGTTGTTTTCATCCAACTTTTGAAACCTGAACTGTACAGCCTGAGAAAGATGGTGAAGATGTATGAAACCGTTTAGTGAGAGAGCTGGAAGGCCAAGACATAGAAGGCTACTGTCCATGGGCTGGAAAATGGGTTTGGAATAGACAGAAGCGATGGAAATGGTTGATAAATGACCGGGTTCTGAGTGATATGTCGTTCGATGCCTCCATGGGCAGGATTCAAATTCCCAAATTTTGTGTAAGTAGGTTAGACAGTGAGATACCAATTTCGATCCCCACTGCCAGGTTTTGCTCCGATCCTGAGCAGGAACTAATGGTTATGTGCGGAAACAAACAGTAACGGAATCTTTGCATCCTATTGCAAATTTAACCCCGGGCCCGCAGCAGGGTGCACTGGGAAACAGTTTTCACTTTTATTTATAAATCAGATGTGTTCTTGCATTCATTCCTTCACCTCAGTGATTTGTTTCTCTGATGTGACGGACTTTTAGCATCGCAAATCAGCGAATTGTTTGTTGTGTCTCCTCGCTCTTTGGAAAATTGAGTCGCCTCTCCCTCGCTTATTAGGAGAGAAAGAGATCCTGCAGCATGTCGAATTGTCGGGTGTACAATATAGTCTTTGGGGTAACTGCAAGTCCGTGTCTTTGCTAATGCTTTGCTCACGCTTGAGTGCTGGTAGCGGGTGGGCTTTGTTTTTGCCGGAGGGGGGTGGGGGAATTGTTGCTCGCTGCCGCTTACGCGCGGGAGAGAGGGGAGCTGGGGGTAACTTTGGGCTTCTAACATTTAGCTGTCGTTAATTCTTTGGGCACTTCTCTGTTTTCGTGGATGGTTGCGAAGAAAAAGCATTTCAGTATTTCAGGGTGTGTATCGTATACATTTCTCTGACATTAAATTGCACCTTTGAATGTCACCCTTCCGTCTCATGTTGTCCCTTTCCTTCGCCCAAGATAATGTGAGGATTTCCACATTATCCCTGTCTATGTTGCTCGCTCCATGCATTTTATCCATCGGCAATTATTCACAATGAACATGACCAGGCAGTAAATGCTCGGGTATTTCTCAGTCTTGGGCGTCAGCCAATGATCAGTAGTAGAAGCGGAAACATGTTCCAGGTCACGACTGCGAAATGAAATAAACTGCCCCGTGTTCCAGTCGACGTCTGTTTGACGTGTGTTTCACGTCATCAGCTGCAGAGCAACGACCATGTGAGTGGGGAGTGCAGGCTGATAAATTGCAAGGAAGTCGTTGACTATAAATGAAAATGCTGGTGAAAGCAAATGGAGGGGTAAAGCATGAACCAAAATCCATGTGTTCTATTTTACCTCTACTCCCCCACAGGTGAGGACAAAATATCACACCAGCAGTTCCGGTTTTGACGGTAGTCAGCTTTGTCATTTTTTAAATATATTTCATAAATTATGAGGTAAATAAATGCGTAGCCCCGTTGTGTAGAAGAAATCCACGTTATAGTCAACGTGCTTAGATCGGATGTTTCAAGTTCGACAAGACATTCACTCCGTCAGAGACTCATAGAGAGATCCAGCACGGAATCACAGACTCGGACTACCGAGTGCAGGCTAAGCTTCAATTTATACATTTATCCGACCCTAATCCATACCATTATCTCCATAGTTCACCTAAATCTCGTCATTCTACCATTTCTACAATTTATTTACACATTTGGGATCATTTGCGGTCTTTGTCCACGCCGCATGTTTCTTTAGGGGACGGGGGTGGGGGGGGGCATGAAAGAACAGGGAATCGTATGCCAGTTCGGGGAGAACGTGCAAACCTCGCAGACGCTAATTCACGTCACAATACCTTCGTCACAATATTTTCGGGTGCTATTCGGTCCTCCATTGCCTCACTTGCGGACCCCAGTCATTTCGGATTGGCAACAACATCTCCTCCACCATCTCCCACAGCACAGGCGCACCACAAGGCTGCGTGCTTTGACCCCTGCTCTACTCGCTTTACACATATGACTGCGGGTCTAAGCACAGATCCAATGCCATGGTCAAGTTTGCTGTCGTGGGTCGAGTCAAAGATGGTGACGAATCAGCACATGGGAGGGAGATTAAAAGTCTGGCTGATTGGTATGACAACAGACACTTACTCAAAGTCACCAAAACCACTGTTTGCTATTGGATGGGAATAGGGACCCCGTGACTGGACAAGCGGAGTCATTGTTACCGTCCCGAGGAAAGGAGCGCGATGAGATTGTAAAAACTGACCAGTCATCACACTTGTGTCAGTTTCCAGCATGATTCTGGTAAAACCATTGTCCAGTGGATGACATTTGCTACCGATGTGTGCTTGAGGAAGGAGCAAGCTCGCTTCAGGAAGAACAGAGGCTCTGACGAGCAGATCTTCACGCTGCAGAACTTCACAGAGCAGAGCGCAGAGCGGCGGAGACAACTGTTTGTAAACTTCGTGGAGTTTGAAAAGGCTTTTGATAGCAACCACAGGGAGAGCATCTGGTGAATTCTCAGATCGTGCAGGATCCTTTCCAAAATTGTCCAACTCAATCTGAGGGTGTATGCACAGCTGGGGCCAACACCCTGAGCTTTGGTGTCGGGACAGGAGTCAGACAAGGCTGTATAATGCCGGCGATATTGTTTAACCAGGTGATTGACTGTGTTATGAGGGAAATAACGAAAGATAAACAGAGAGGCATTAGGTGGACTCCATTCTCGGCTTTGAAGAGCTTGACTTTGCGGATGGCCTCACATTACTCTCACAGATACACACTGTACACTGGTTGGACTCACAGTCAGCCAGAGAAAGACTGAGACCATGATCCTCAATGCAGAGTCTCCTCCTCTCGTCAAGGCCCGTGGCATCGACTGAACCCGCACCCGAGATGGAGCAGGTCAGTTACGGAGGGGTAGGGATGCATTCCGCACGTTTTCATTGCGGTGATAGAGTCTGAGGTGTGAACTAATAGAGGAATCGAAGACTGTTATTAGGATAAATATCCTGAGACGTTTCCTGGATATGTCTAATTGTAGGGCACGTCGGATTGAGGGACATCCAAATAAACTTTATTTTGCCCAAAGCCTGTTCGGAGAATGTTTGAGGGGATGGTGTAGACAGTCCTGGAGCATCTCCAAGATGCATAGTAAAAGGGTCCAGTAGAATGTTATTCAATAGAATGAGTGTAATTGTAATGATGCCGGTGGGCGTTATTAGCTGAAGGACCCATTTTGTTATATAACACTGTAAGACTACGTACCCGGTGTTCCTGGGCCTCCCAAAATGCAGGAAGCAGCTCTGATCCACGTTCAAAACAGAAAGAGATGGATTTCCAGACCGAACCGTGTCAGATCGATTACGAACAAGAGAGAATCTGCAGATTCTGGAAATCCAAGCAACACACACAAAATGCTGGAAGAACTCAAGAGCCAGACTGTATCTATCGAAAAAAGTACAATCGTTCGAAGAGTCGTGGCCCGAAACGTCGACGGTACCTTTATCAACAGTTGCTGCCTGCGCATGCGTAAGGTGTACATGATCGGGGAGTGAATGTACAGAACAAATGTTGCCGGGATGAAAGATCTGTCGTGGTTTTGATGAAGGACGGGACGGGTTGATAGGGCCGAGGGTATAGACCCGCTTTAATTTCACATCTTCTTGATGAAGGGTTGTTTTGCTCTGAAGCAGTGGTACAGTGACTAGTCACGTAACTCTATAGGATTGGCTTGTAACTCTGGATGGCTACATACTGGATTTGATATTACTGGAACTAAAACCCCTATTGATTGAACATCAACCTGGCGTTGATACCAAAGACAGCAGGGAACATGATCACAGATCCAGATGTTTATATAGTACACAGTCAGGCCATTCGGCCCACCATGCCAACACCAGATATAATGCACCAATGTGTTTTAATCCTGACGTGCAACACTTGACACATAGACGAGCAAACCTGGGTCTTTGTATCTCCCTCTGCACCGGGATCGAAATAAAAACAAATCAACAACATCTCATCGCTGGCAATCCACACTGGTGCAACCTGAACATGCTCACGGCTCCTCTCTCCCCAGAGCCACGATGGTGTGGATAGGCGCAGCTTAAACACCATGAGGATATCTCAGTTGTTGTTGGGAGAATTTCCGATGGTGAAGGGGAGGGGACAGGAGAGAGAGAGATCAGCTGGTTGAGTGGTGTTGCAACAGCAGCCTTGCACTCAGCGTCAGGAAGAGCAGGGAATTGATTGCGGATCTCGGGAAGTGGAGGGAACACACACGAGTCCTCATCGGGGATCAGCAGTGGAAAGCCTGAGCAGTTTCCAGATCCTGCCCGGCAGCATCTCTGAAGGTCTGTCCTGGACCCAACATATAAACGCAATTACAAAGAGGGCACAGCAGCGGCTGGACTTCATTCGGAGTGTGAGGAGTCTTGGTGTGTCAGCAAAGACTCCAGTAAATTTCTACAGATGTGTCGTGGAGAGCATTCTAGCTCTTTGCATCAGCGTCTCGTGCGGGCGGGAGACTGACAGGTTCGGAAAAAAGACTCAGAAAGTAGTAAACTCAGACAGCTCCATAATGGGGACTGGTCTCCCCGGCATCGAGAACATTTTCCAAAGGTGATGCCTCAAACAGGCGGCATCTATCATGACGGACCCCGATCACTCGGGACAGGCCGTGTTCCCATTGTTACCATCAAGGGGGAGGGACAGGAGTCTGAAGACACACAGTCTAGGGTTCCAGAACAGATTCTTCCCCTCCGCCATTAAGTTTCCGAATGGACACTGAACTCATGTACACTACCTCACTCTGCTTTTCTCGTTTTGCATTATTTATTTAATTTGATTATAAATGTATTTCTCAAAGCAATATGAAGTTTATTATTATTACGGATCGCAATGCCCTGCTGCGGCAAAACAAAACATTTCAGGACACGTTGCCAGTGATGTGAAACCTGATTCTGATACTTTATTGATCAGGCGCATCAGATATTTTACTGTTTAAGGCCAGTGTCGTTTTGTGGAGGTATTTTTGTACAATGGATGCCTTTGTTCCTTACAGGTGACTGCAGTTTTCTATCAGGTTTAGAAACCACAAGTATATTTTACGGAATCTTTGGAACACATAAGCTCTTTCCACGGTTTTTTATTAACGTGTCTATTAAATTGGGCGCAATATTTCAGCGGGCAATTTGTCACAAAGGTGAATTCAATAAAGGATTTCAGGCCATTGTGTGAGTGTGGATTTGTGTGAGTCGGCGTGACTCCCTCTGTACTACTCCTGTGCCTACAACTCCTTGACCGTGAGTGTCTGGGTCTGCATATGCGTGTGTGGCTGTTTGTATGCGTCAGTGTCTCAGTGTCTCGGTGTCCGTCTGTCCTTTGGAAATCTGCACACATTTGTATGTATTTGATTATGTGGATGACATTGTAAGTATCTGTGATTTTGTGTACGTGTGTACATGAGTCTGCCTGCGTTTCTGTGTGTGTAACTTTGTATTTTTTCTTTGTTATATCCTTGTACGTAGCTTTGTGTCTGACTGTTCGTGAGTGCGTTTATGTGCCTGGGCTTTCAGAATGTAAACAACACCCAGAATAATAAAACTCGGGTTAGGGAACCAACCTTTATTTTGTCCGGGTGTGAGACCTTGGTGTGAGTTAACGAAACAGTTGGTGGCGTCCCGAAGTCTATTTTGATGCTGTACTGGCGAAGAGTGATGTATTCGATCACGGAAACAATCCTGAAATGGTCTGGAGCAAATACGACAACCTGATGTGTACAGGATAAAACAGTCTCCTCCGTGGATGATCCAGCTGGTTTCTCAGTGTAATTAACTATCAGTTATAATAAAAAGGATAATTAGTCTCCTTCATGGATGCTCCAGTTAGTGTCTCAGTATTATTAACTATCAGTTATAATAAAAAGGATAATGAAATTATTATGGTGGTACTCAGGGATTTCGAACTTACACAGATTATGACGAGGAAAAGTTTCGGCAGGGAGGAAAATTTTGCCACCGTCCGTAATTTCTCTCTATTTTGATATGTGGAAAATTAGATACATTCGAAAGGAAACAATCAACATATCACAGAGGAGTAGTTAGGTCTTCAGATATTGTAAAAGTCTGAAACTAATGCAATCATTGGGAGGGGCTTTGAGTGGGACAAATTGGGGATTTTGTACGTATTATCGCTGTAAGCCCCTCCCAGTCCATCACTGAGCAGCAGTAAAGGAAGTACAAAACTCATTACAGAAACAGTCTGGAGAAAGCCTGTCTGCTCTCATGGTCCCGGAACACATCCGACACAGTCAGGGAATCTCACCGACATCTCCACCTTCTGAGGAGGATGAAGCGAGCTGGGCTTCGCACATCCGTGCTGACGTAATTCCGCAGCTGCGCAGTAGAGAGAATCCAAACAAGCTGCATCACTGTTTGATCTGGAAACTGTCCTGCAGCGGACAAGAAGGGTCTGTAACGGGTAGTCAAAACTACCCAACGTGTAGTCAACCAGGCTTCCCCCATCAATGAGATATATAGAGAAAGGTGCCGGTAAATGGCCAATAACATAATGAAGGGCCCTACACACCCTATATGTAGTCTGCATATCCCATCCCATCAGGGAGGATGCAACGTGATATCCACGGCAGGTCCATCAGACACAAAGACAGTTACTTTCCCCGAGCAGAATAAGTGATCAACACCTCCATTCACTAACTCCATCGCTACTGTATCAATTCTCGTCACTTACAGCACGGCGTCATGTAATGATCAAAAACAATCTTTCTATATAAACGATCTCAATTATTTATATTGATTGGATTTTTAAATCATTTTTATTATTTGTTTTTTTTTCTCAGCTCAAACTGGTATAACCTAAGGTACGGTCAGAGACAAGCACACTCATTTCCCAATTGCTACAAACTTTCTGGCTGTTCCAGTGGTGCTCAGTATGGTGGCTCCCTAATTGTTAAATACCATTGCTTAGTGACTTCAGCGTGATACCAGTTGCAGATACTAATATCGGGACAATGTATACCCTGGTCATGTTCCAAAGACTTTCAATTTCCTATTCTAATTCGGCATATTTCTGGTGATTTTCGCTGATTGATTTCTGTAAATTATGTGTGTTTGGAATGGCTATATCTATTAAAAAAATGGTTCTTGCCTGTTTATCCTGGATTATTATATCCAGGCGGTTCTTATGGACTGTCTGATCCTTACGAACTGATCGGTCATCATATAATTTGTGTTATTCTGACTCCAGACCTGGATCAGGCTTGTATTTATAATCAGGACTGATTTATTTTGTGAGTTTGCATTTTAAAGCAAGCTTTCTGAGTTTTTGGTCTTTTTATGTATTTTTGATTTTTTGTGTGTGTTAACCACCCGGTTCTGTATTGCTACTAGGAACACTTCTGTTTCTGGGAAGAGATCTCCATCCCTGAGCGAGGCGTTCGACGCCTCCTTGTCGACATCTAGTCTGCTCAGACTGTGGGGATGTCTTCCATGGGGAGTCTGACTCTTACATTGGTTAACGTTTTCCTCAATAGTGGTGACGTCTCCGTTTGTCTGGGTCGATCTTTCATTGAAGTTTACTGGTGTATACTTCTTATCAGAATTGTATCTGCTTGCATGGATTGCTGATTCCTGCTTTCTCTGGTGAAAGTAATTCCTGAGAGGAAAATCCCGATATCCTGATGTGTATTTTATATTTTATGGTTTTTGTGCTGCATCAGATCTGGAGTAACAAACACTTTGTTCTCCTTCCACTTCTCTACAGAGAATGACATTATTCAATCGTTAAACCTGAATCATGAATCTTGAAATGTGACTGCTCCAAAGCATAAACTGCAAAATTGCCCATCTAACATTATGGCCTCTGTTGAATTAACATTCTGTCCCGCTATCGGTATTATTTTCAGCGAATGATCACAATATCTGGGGTTCCGTATCACATCACAGTCTGGAGCCATTGGGAATAAAGGCTGGCAGCCGTCAGTTGTTTTGTCTCCTGATTAAGCGTACAATTGTGATCACTGGCCATTTACCTGCGGCTATGAACTGCTCTCTGAACTTAGACTGTGTTACTCCATATATAAATGTGTTCGTGCACAGACTCAGGTTCTGCAACATGTACCCAAGTGACTTTAAGATAAATTCATAATCGGTGTAACTATTGGGATCTGTTCCTCCGACGTTATACTTGAAGAAATTGACAACAGTCGCCAACCACAAAATGATAAAGCTGCCGGATATGGTGAAGAGGAAGATGGCAGAGCACCGCCTGCTTTCCATTTCCGGGTCACTGCAGTTCTCCCCCTTTCTCTGACCCCTCAGTCCCTTACGAACCTGACTGGCCGCTAAAATGTGCCGGACCGTCAGAGCGTTGAGGACCAGAATTAGTGCGAATGGAATCAGAGGGGTTAAACTCTTATCGAATCGGTCAAAGCTCACCCACTGGTGTTCAATGAAATAAGCTGGAATGGCCTTACAAAACCACAATACACCATCGAGTATCTCTCTTGGCTGTTAAACGAAATAGAAGGGGATATTTTTTAAACACATAACAGCGGAGATGATCACGAGAACCAATGCCGCAGTCTTTCCTGTGCAATAGCTGGCTTTTAACTTCTGACAACAAATGGCGACAAACCGATCGAAGGTGAAGGTGACGGTGAACCAGACCGAACAGTCTCTGGAAGCACATTGCAGTACAAAGATAATGCTACACAAGGGATACGTCTCCAGGAAGGATCCCGTGGAATAGTTCTTGATTCGTGTGCAGAATGCAGTGACGACAGCCGTCAGATCCGCCGCTGCCATGGCAACCAGGTACCGTGTGGTGCACGTGGAGAGGCCGCACTTCCCCCTGGACAGGATTGCAATCGCTACTATGTTCACTGGGCATCAGAGAAGAGAAAACAGGTATGGAATCAGAACTTTGTCTTATTCTGCTATGAATTATGTTGCATTTCTTAATATTCCTGTCAATGACCGTAAGAAAACGAATCTCAAGTTGGTAGACGGCGATATATGCATATCTGATCAGAAATTTACTTCGAAATTTGAACATCAGGAGGTTAAAAATTAGGACTGAAAAGACTAAAGTTACAAAACAATACAATTTCCGAAATTGTTGACCCAGACCCAATGTTCTAGAAGTATTTGGCTCTCGGGTGTCAGCCGACGGAAGAGAAGTCTAGTTAATGTATTAACTCGAAGCCGTTCTTCGGAACTGGTTTATAGTTTTAGGCGGCTGTTGCTGCTGCAGGGTGAGCGTGTAAGGGGGGCCGCTCTCCGAGTGGAAGCGGGGTAGTCAGAGGGATGTACTCTGGGCGATGTATTGGGTCAATTGATGAATGGAATGGGCAAATGGATGGATACAGGATGAACAACATACAGAGCAGGAGACATCGCCTGGGCTCACCTTCACACTCACATGTAACCGTCAATGATGAAATTGAATGAAAGTGGTTGAGGCAACATCAGAGATGGGAAACCTGGTCAGAAAGGGGCATCAAGAGAAAGGCTCTTTATTTTCCTACTCTTCCCATGGATGCGGACAAACCTGCTGATCATCTCCCGGATTTTCCATTTCTCCCATTGTCCCAAAGATAACGAGCTTGATAACATGATCCTATCTACAATTCCGCTTTGAAACTAATCATCTCTGATGAAGTATCGAATGGTGAAGAGTAAGTTCACAGTCCGCTGCCGGCTTTCCATTTCCGGGTTTCTGCAGTTCTCCCCCGATCTCTGACCCTTCGGACCCTTACGGAATCGACTGGCCGCTTCCTTGTCGCTCCCATAAAGCCATAAGACCAGGAGACATGGGAGCAGTATCGGGGCATTCGACAGATCGAATCTGCTTCCCCATTCCATCGTAGCTGATTTATTATCCCTCTCAATCCATTCTCATCCCCGTAACCTTTCACACCCTGACCAATGAAGGACACATCAACCTCCCCTTTAAATATACCCAATGAGTTAGCTTTCATAAACGTCTGATGCAAATGGATTCCACATAGTCACCAACCTTTCGCTTGAGAAATTCCTCCTCAAATTTTCAGTGAATAGGCATCCTCCTGCTCTGTGTCCTCTGGTCATAGATTCCCTCACTACCATAAACGTCCTCTCCATGTCTACTCTAGTTAGGCCTATCAATGTTCGAATGGGATTAGCTACAACCCGTATATCTTGTTATCACTAGAGATTTCTGTCGTTTGTCTCTCGACTTCACCAATTAACTTGTCAGGTGAAAGAATATTTTTAACTCTCGTTTAAGCGTGTGCAGTGCAGACGTTGAGAACTCGCTGAATTCCACACACGGAATCTCGCTGGTGCTGTTAGTGGAATTCAGAAAGGACAAGACGAGGGAACAGAAACCACTCCTCACAGAGGGGTCAGAAGTGGAGAGAGTGAGCAACTTCAAGTTTCAGGGTGTCAGTGTATCTGTGGGCCTAACCCGGACGGAACGTATGTTTGCAGCTATAAAGAAGGCAAGACAGCGGCAATATTTCATTGGGAGTTGGAGGAGAATTGGTTTATCAACTAAAACACTCGAAAACATCTGCAAATGTACCGGAGATAGAGCATTCGGACTGGCTGCAACGTCGTCTGATATGGGAGGGGTTACAGAACAAGATCGAAGTAAGTTGCAGAAACTTGTAAAATTAGTCAGCACCATCATGGGTACCAGTCTCCGTAGTGCACAAGTCATCTTCATGGAGCAGTGCCTTAGGAAAGCGGCGTCCATCATTGTGGATCCTCACCACCCAGGACGTGTCCTCTTCTCATTGTTACTGTTGGGAAGGACCCTGAAGGCACACACACCCCGATTTAGGGACAGCTTTCTTCCCGCCTGCCAGCCGATTGCGAAATAGATATTGAATCGACGAACACGACCTCACTACGTTTCTGTTTGCTTTTCCGCACTATTTATTTTAACTTAACTGTTTAATAGAAATATATAAACTTAATGTAACTTGCATTTTTTCTTCCCTGCACTTTCATTGTCTTTCATTGTACTGCTGCTGTGAAGCTGATAAATCTCGCGACATACGCCACTGATATTAAACATAGTTCTGATTCTGATATTGATCAACATCGAGACCCAATGCCAGAAGGTAAAGAAAGAAACAAAAGAAGGGGGGACAGTTTCCCGGAAAGCTGAGTTGTATGTCTTCACTGTGTCAGTTCATATATTTTGTTGAAACATTATTAAGCTGCATTCCCTCTTATTGAGAAGTAATACAGATTAACAATCAGCAATTAGTCAATGAAACAACCAAGTTATTATGCAAGTGATTCTAAGCACATTTGCATTATGGAAGTGCCTTTGAGACAAAATTTGAATGTGTTGATTGCTAATGTGTTTGACATTCCACCTTCTTCACTCTAAATGTTACTGGATTGCCACTGCACAGGACCGTGTGCCCTGATTAATATATTTCAGTCAGTAAAGGTCAAGACGTTATCGCATGTCACCTCGCTAATGAACACCGGGAATATAAAATATTGCGAGAAAGTAAATGACCGCACCTGGCAACATGATTTGGGATGCTGTCCTGCTGAAAGACGAGCTTCCTACCCAGTTTAAACTTCCTGCCAGAGGACAGGCGGATTTTACAGACGATCTCTCTGTACGCACCAGCTTTTATCTTCTCATCAGTCCTGACCAGATCTCCAGTCTCTGCTGCTGAAAAGCGTCTCTATCGCATGACACTACCTTCATCACACTTCCCAGTCGGGGTTGCGTTGTCTGTATAACTTACAGTATTAGATTCCTTCCACAGAAGCTGCTTATTGTTGTGCCTAAAGATTTCCACTTCAGTCTGATCCGAGCACAAGACCTCCTTCCACACCCATACGGTATGTTGTAAGTGACGCTTTGCAAAGTCCCTGTGGGCAAAAACTTGTTCTTACCGATGCGTGTAACGTTGCTGTCACCCTATAGAGATGCTTTTCAGCAGCAGGGACGGGAAATCAGGTCGGGATTGATGAGAAGATGAATGTGCTAAACATAGAGAGATCCTGGATGAGAACCTGCTTACCTCAGTCAGAAAGCTTAAGCTGGGGAGAAAGATTTCTTTGAGCAGATCAACAACCTAAATCACACTGCCAGAGCAACCGTGGAGGGGCTTCAAATGAAGAACATTGATGTGTTTGAGTCACCCACTCAGAGTCCGATGGAACCCGATGGAAAGTCTCCGGCAGGACCTCTAGATGCTGTCCACCGCGGCTGCGCATCTGACCTGGCACAGTCTGAGCACTTTTGCAAGGAGGTGAGGGACATCTTGCTCCATTACGCTGTGCAAAACTAGCAGAGTCGTGTCCAAAAAGACTACCGGCTGTAACCGCTGGGAGAGGTGGTTCAACGAAGTACTGAGCAAAAGGACATGAATAATCCTGAACTGCTGACATTCCGGATTTTGATTTTTCAGATTTTTTTTTCTATATTTTACTATATTCCTTGTTTTCTGGCCTCTACTGTGAAACAAGAGCACGTGATTCACAAATAAACATTCCCAGTTAAATTGATCGCAATCGCTGGTTGTAATAACTCTGTTAACTAAGTTTTTATCACTGGGTACATTTACAAGGCTCTGTAGTAGCTGAATCGGTTTCAGAATTTCGTTTGGAAATGTTCTGCCATGTATTTCCCATCACACTGAACATCCATTCGCAGCTTGGAATATTCTAAAGAATACAAACCTTCCACTGAACTTTTCATTGCGCTATTGTTTAATATCAGACAGAATTTCACCCAACGCAAATCATACAGCCGGGTCTTTTTTATGCCATCTGCAGGAAATTTCAGGAAAACATCTTGGGTGTTTCATTAAATAGCATTTCAGTAACATCAATTCTAGTGCTGACCACAGCTTTCTTGACTTTTGGTAAAACATAGCACACCATTTAATATTGCTTACCGGGCACAGCGATAGCCAAAATGACCAAATAGTAAGTATCCTTGATGTGGTAAAAAATTTCCAACATTTTCTGACTTGAGTTGATCAAAGGATTTCAGCAGCCGACAGTCGGTCCCAATGACAATCTGACGAAGTAGTCTCTCTGAACCTCCAATGGATGCACTTGCCAATCTCCACGCAACACCAAAGATTCAGAACTTTCATGAGAATTAATAACAGCTTTAAGAAGATGGAATATAGTGACTGTGTCAGTAGGTGAAATATCAGCTGTCATATAAATAGTGTGGAATTGGAAATCCCCAGAGTACCGGCAGAACAGATTAAACTCTTTGGTGTTGTAATGAAACTTTCTCTCAGAGGTGAGGTAATTGTCCAAAGGGAGGTGGGCATGCCCATCCCTTTCCATGTGAAATATTTTCTCCTTGCTACCGGCCTCTGAGGGTACAGAGGGTAGTGGATTTTCTCTTTATTGGAGGCAGACCTGGTAAAATGAAGTGAGCTCTTGTACTGCCGATTGTAGTTCATTCCCCGGCATAAATTCGACAGCTCCCCGATATCGGGAAAGGATAAAGCCCGAAGATCTCACATTCGAACTGATCTCCTGTTATTAATGACATCTTCCCTGGTGTAAAGGTGGACTGGTCAATGAAAACGCTCCTCAAACAACGCAGGGTTTTGAATACAGCTGATACTGTGTTGCTAGAGGGGGCCATGACAAATCCTCGGCGAGCAGGATTAAGGACACCCCGAAGACATGTGATGAGCAATAGGATGAGCTGTTTGAGAATAGGACCAATCAGGAGCGACAGTGGAACTTGTGCATGGAGCCGGAGAATGTAGCGGAAGTACATAATGAATATTTTGTTTCTGTATTCACCAGTAAAAAGGACCTTGGCAATTATGGGGATGCCTGCAGCGGACTTAAACTTCTGAGTGGAAAGACATTCAGAAACGGGATGTTCTGGAGATTTTGAAAAGCATTAAGTTAGATAAGTCACCGGGGCCGAATGGGATATATCCCAGGCTGCGGTGGGCGGTGAGGGCGGAGATTGATGAGCCTCTTGCGATGATCTTTGCGTCCTCAACAGTGATGGGAGAAGTACCGGAGGACAGGAGTGTTTCAAATGTTGTTCCATTGTTCAAGAAAGGGAGTAGAGGTAACCCAGGAAATTATAGACCAGTGAGTCTAACTTCAGTAGTGCGCAATTTGTCGGAGAAGATATTGAGAGGCAGGATTTAGGAGCATTTGGAGAGACATAATCTGATTATAGATAGCCCACATGGCTTTGTCAAGGGCAGGTCATGCTTTACGAAGCTGGTTGAGTTATTTGACGACGTAACAAAACACCCTGATGAAGGTAGAACTCTGGATGTAGTGTATATGGATTCGCCGAGCGAGGCTCATTCAGAAAATAATGAGGCATGGGATTCAAGTAAACCGTGATTTGTGGATCCAGAATTGTCCTGGCCTCAGAAGGCAAAGGGTGGTTGTAGATGGCTCATATTTTTGCATGGAGGATGG